>NC_051155.1:54452595-54509510 GCF_013339745.2 Dermacentor silvarum
GGCCCCCCATTTTTTCTCTTAAACTCGTAGCACGCTTTTGGCGCTCCATTCCTTGGTGGTCTTATCTTCCTGGTATTGTATTTTAGGAAACCGTCAAAAACAATGGACAAATATATCTCATCAAGAAGAACAGACAGCCAAAGAGAATAACGAAAGGACACGCAATCCACCCGGCATGGGACCTTCAATGTCCGCTTCTGAACCTATCGAGGTTTGCCTTAGCGACACAGGCTCGTCATCTGCCACGCTTGCGAATTGTTGGTAAGGATCCAGTCCCTAACGTCAAAGCACAGCAAGGACGACGTTACCAACCAGCTTGGAAACATGCGTACAAATGGCTTCTGTGTGACGCGTCAGTGGACAAGGTATTTTGTGAGACCTGTCGCGCTGCTTGTGCCGATGAACTTTCTTCTTCCAAATACTTCTAGGGATAAGGATTCTCGCTGAACGTTTGTGCAAAATGTGTTTTTTAACTGGAAGAAAGCTCTTATAAGATTTAAAAGTCATGAGGCCTTGAATCTGCACTGTGCGGCTATGAGCGGAACCGCAGCTGTGAAAAGGGGGGTAAATGTAGCAACTGCTTGTGTGACTGGGAAGCAAAAAGGAACGGAAGCTGCAAGGAAGCGCTAATAGCGACGATATCTTCATTGCAGTACTTAGCATGCCATGGATGGGCAGTGCGTGGTGATGATGATGCAGAAAGTAATGTAACACAGCTTCTGGAACTTCGCGCCAATGACATTGCAGAACTGCAATCATGAACTGTCTTTCTCGAAACAAGTACAGTGGCTCTCCCACGACATTTTAAACGAAATGTTGGAAATTTTGCCTCATGATGTTCTCCGGTCACTCACAAATGAGGTTCGTGAAGCGGGGCACTCACATATCTGCCAAGGAGCAAGTGTTGATCTGCTTTCGTATTGCTCAAAAAAGCTTCGAAACACATGAGCTGTTCTGTGGATTTTATAACTCTGCGGACACCGGAGCGGCCTGTCTTCTTGCCCTTCTAAACGACGTGCTCTGCAGTTTTAATCTTAGCACTGACCATTGCCGTGGGCAATGTTATGATGGCGCTGGGAATATGAGAGGACAGCACGTTGGGCTGCAAGCTCTCATACAACAGGAGGAACCGCGAGCGCTGTACGTACACTGTCTTGCGCACATACTGAACCTAGTGCTGCAGGACATGAGTCAGAAAGTGGAAATGTGTCGCGATTTCTCGGGCATGATATCAGAAATGATAAATTTTGTTACGTGCTCCCCAAAGCACCTAGATATGTTCCATCCATTTAGAAAAAAAGGATGACTGCGTAAACTTGCGGAAGCTCTGTCCTACGAGGGGGACGCTAAGGGCCGCTTCTCTGAAGTCGATTGTCCAGAACTATAGCCACCAGATCTCGTTTCTTCATGGCCTATAGCATCAGAAGAACGGAACGACGCCGGAGCCAAAGCCAGTGGATTTTTGAAAGCGCTATCAAAATTCTACATATACTTCATCCTCAAGCTCCTGACACTCGTGTTCTCGCGATTAGGAACACTAAGTACTGCGTTTCACAAAGCAACACTGAGGGTTGATCAATCAAATAAAATGGTCAAGGCCGTCAGCGAGAGTTTCAACGAACTTAGGAAGAAGGATTTTGCCGATTTTGGAACGAGATACACGCAGAGGCACGTGAATTGGAACTGAATGTTAAAGAGGAAGAAGCTCCTGCGCGAAGGTAAAACAAGACTCCCACGTCTGCCTCAATGAATTTACTTCTTCTCAGGGTCCTCGAGACAAATGGGATTTAGACCTCAAATGTTCCATATGGTCAGGTCACGTTGATTTACAAAGCCGCATTCAGCTCGCAGGACTATCAGGAGATGTATCAGCATTGGCAACCTTAAATATTGCAAATACATATGAAAACGTAGAACATGGAATTTTAATTTCTAGATTCGCAAGCTGTGCTGTCCCAGACTATTTAGTGGCCTGGATACAAGAGTTCCTTTGTGGTAGAGAATCATTTTGCTTGAAGGATGGGGTAACACCGGGTACATATAAACAGACGAGGGGCGTACCGCAGGGCCCAATTCTTTCACCACTTTTGTTTAATATTTTGTTATCACCTGTTCATCATCAGGATGTGCAACTCCATCTCTATGCTGATGACATTGCATTTTTCTCCTCATCACGGGATGACAATATGTTATACCAAATTTTGCAATCATATTTGTCGGAACTATAGTCCTGGCTGGATGAACTGTCTTTTTCGCTTAACGTCAAGAAATGCTCATTACTTGTGTTTACATTGTCAAATCCTGTTTTTATTTCTCTGCATTATTGAAATGAGCCAATACCGCAAGTTTCAGCTTTGAAGTACTTCATCATCATCAGCATCATCAACCTATATTTTATGTCCACTGCAGGACGAAGGCCTCTCCCTGGGATCTCCAATTACCCCTATCTTGCGCTAGCGTATTCCAGCTTGCGCCTTCAAATTTCCTAACTTCATCATCCCATCTGGTTTTCTGCCCTCCTCGACTGCGCTTCCCTTCTCTTGGTATCCATTCTGTAACCCTAATGGTCCACCGGTACTTGAAGACTTGAAGTACTTAGGGAGAACTTATGATGGTAAGCTAAACTGGCAGCAGCAAATCGAAACAAATGCTAGTAAAGGGGTACGTGCAAGGGCATTGTTGCACCGGTTCAGTAATAAAAACACAAGGATGCGTAGGGATACCTTGATGATGATTTATAAACTTTACGTTCGCCCCATTATTGAAGTTCCCTGTGTTCTTTTTTTCAGGATGTGCAGCATACGAGCCAAGACCTTTAATACTACTGGAAAGGCAAGCGCCGTGTCTCTGCCTTGGGCTGCCAAGTTTTGTGGCTAACAATGAGCTTTATCTGAAGTCTTGAATTAATACGCTTGAATCCATACTTAAGCAATTTACTGTCCTGACTTTCCTGAAGTTTTACGATGCATCCCTCTCCCATTTGCAACCACTTTTCATCAATTATCCCGAATCACTTTTTTAGAACTGGTTGGCGACGTTACCGGCAGCCACAAGTTGTTTTTGTTCAGGCGTTGTTATCAAAGCTTCAAGTTCATCTACCGAGCCTGATTTTTCCAAAATCTAATTAATTTAAGGTAAAACTAATTTTTGATATTTTTACAGAAAACGCTAGAATTCTTCCTGCGCTCATACTTGAAGGTCTCCTTTAAGATCATCTTAGTGAAATTCCGTCTCACTTGGTCATTTCTACGGACGCATCACAAAATTTAGAGAGGGCATGTGTTGGCATCTTTTCAAATCAGCTTAACTGGTCTTTTGCTCTCCGTATCGCTGATTACACTCGAATATTTCTTGCGGAATTTCAGGCAATTATTCTGGCCATCCGAAAATTGGGTCCACAGAAATCTAAAGTAATCGTTGCTACAGATGCGCTTTCAGGTCTGTACAAATTTAACTTCTAATAAGCGGTCACACCTGCTGAGTTTCAACTTTCAACTCTTGCCCCAGACAATTTGTTCGAAGTCCGCTTTGGCTGGGTCCCCGGACATAGTGGAATCTTTTTAAATGAATCAGTTTACTCGCTCGCATCGTCGTCACTAAATGGTCCAGTCTTACATGTTCTTCCTGATTTCTCTTTTATAACAGGAGCTAGATTTAAGCGCCTTTTATCGCTGAATTGTTTTGATTCATTCATACTTTCAGCTGATGATTTTCGACACCTAAAATTTCGGTGGAACACGAGCAAATGCCTTTCACGCCAACACGCCAATGTGAGGTGACGTTGTCAAACTAGCGCTGCAGAGTTCCCCGCCTAAATTGTTAACTTCATAGATCTGGTTTATCCATAATTGACCTGCTCCTTTTGTAATGAATCCGAAACTATTGACCATTTCTTTCTTTCTTGCCGCCACTTCTCCTCCCTCCGCAGAATGTTCCGCATATTTCCAGCTATTATTGCGGGTCTAGCAATAACAACACAAATATTTTGTCTTTTGGGGCCTGCGAATTAGGCACATGCCGTGGTTCGGTGATTACAGCTGTGCACAAGTTCATTGAAGCATCCGGAAGGTTACGCTATTAGGGTACCGACCGTGGGACGTTCTTCTTTAGTTTTTCAAGCGAAGCTTGTATTGGCTAACACGTTTCGGTGGCGTTGTATGGTACGGTATGGTATGGTATGGTAAAACTTTATTAAGGTCCTTCGGAACGCGCGTAAGCACGTAGTGGGCCGCTCCCACGTCGGTACAGAAAGGCCGAGCCTCTCTGCTGCGTCGCGGGCCCGATGGACAGCCCATATAGCTGCATGTGCTTCAAGATCGGGGCTGCTTAGGGCAGCCTCCCATTTGGAAGGCGTGACGCCATCGCCGTCGCGTAAGGCGGGGCACCGCCAGAGCATGTGCTCCAAGTCAGCTAGGTCTGAGCATAGTTCGCAAACATTGGTCGATTGTACGTCTGGATATATTCTGTGCAACAGTGCGGGGTTAGGGTATGTCCCGACCTGGAGTAACCTCAGTGTTAACGCCTGTGGTCTGCCTAGTTTCCTATGTGGAGGATGATATCGTCCCCGTTGTAGTCACGCAAAGACTCACATGTGGCGCATACGCGCATTGCATATGCGGGTATGAGCCAGGGAGAAGAAGGAAAGAGAGAAAGAAAGGAAGAGCAGGTGCGGGGAAAGCTGCGCCGCCGCCGAATCACTGAGCTCACCCGCGAGCGATTAGGTAGAAAATAATCAGATGGTGGCCGCACCGAGGAACTTCAATGAGTCATAAACTGACAACCCACTGCTTCAAAATGTTTGCCGAATAAAGAACAAAGAGCAAAACACACTAATCCTGACTGAATTCATGATCGGAAAGCTGGATAGCTTGGAATACATATTTAGCCCCGCTTTTAGAACAAGCACCATATACGCTGCTTGCGCCAGTTTGGACATAGCTTAATCAGGTCCGAAAGTGCTTTTGCGTGTTCTCTGAAGCTGTGATCAAAACTTCGTGCTGTCCACCTAGTCACCGCCTACGATATCTCCGAAAACAGAGGTTTTCTAAGCCGCGGCGGCGTCATACACTTCCATTGTAAACAAGGAGGCAACGGAGGCAGTTGAGGCAAGCAATGGACGCGTCACCACGTGATCAAACATGGCAGCGCCCACAGGATCGCCGCGAAAAGGGTCAATATATAATCAAACCTCGAGATGGTGAACCGATATAACGAAATAATGGATATAACTAAGTGAAAATCCCCTTGCAAAGGGAAATTCCCCTTGCACTTCCAATAGAGATCCACGTATTTAAAACCTTGTTTTAACGAAGTAAGATTGTCGTGCCAATGGGTATAACGAACTAGATTTGTCACCGAAACCAAAAAATTCGCGCAGAAATTGAGTTGTCCAAGTATGCGTAAACATTGTGCCGCTTGCTGATTTCTACGCAGCCCGGTGTCATAATCAATCTTATTAAGCTTGATCTCACCAGTATACATGACAGCGCTCGGGCGACACGAACTGCTGCGAACGGCGGCGCAAGATGACTTGATAACGTAAGCAAACTACTGCAGGTGGAGGCGCCAGGTGGGCTGATGACGTTCTGATCATTATAAGCCGTTATCGCTCTTTAGCAATATTGATCCATCCGCGTCCAACCATTATCAACCGTGCTGCGGTGGCGGCTGCGTATGGCGTGGACGCGCGGGCCCTATATATCTTTAAATTGATCTGCGATGGGGACAGAGGGCGCCGTGTGCTGATAGCTCCGCGAGCGCTGTGTTGTCGCCGCTTAGTTCGCGTTGAAGCGATAGGCAGTACGAAAGTCAATTCGCTCGCTGCTGCGGGTCCTATCTTGAAATCGTTCGTCTTACGTGACGAACGGACGAGTTTCCTCGCTGAGTAGGCATAGAAGCTTACGCATTTAACCCCCCCCCCCCCCCCCCCCCACACACACACACACACTCTTCCTAGGTAAGATATATCGGTGTCAGAATCAAGTAAAAGAACAACAGTATCAAGCTGAAGAAAAAAACATATAGTAACAAAACCAAGCATTTAAACATTTGCTAGCATATTTTAGAAATGGTACCTTTTCACGCTGGCGCAGTGAAAAGGTACTTTTGCAATCAGTCCTCGTTTTGACAGAGAATGAGTTGCCTCGTGTCTAATGATTGTAATGCCGTATGTTGACATTGCCAGTTAGTCTTTAGTTCACTTTCGGCATCACCTTGCGAGGGTGATTGCGACGGGAGGATATCCACGCTTCTGAGCAGATCACGAGATAGATTACTCGAGCTATACAATTCAATGGTTCTTCATCGCAGTAAAAGAAAGATACAATAAATCCCATATTTAAAAAAAATATCAAAGAACGTCGTGATGTTTGTCGCTATGATATTGGTTTTATCTTGTACTGACGAGGGATCGTTGTGTTTATTAGCATTCACTACCATTTTTAATTTTTTCTAGTTTCGTAGTGCTTGTACAGTACTTATATAAATGAATTAATAAATTAACAATAAAACTGAACAACGCTTAAATGTCTAATTAGGAGACGGTGCTGATCCTGGCAAGAGACACATGTATTCTTTTATTAAGAAAAGGGAGGACCGAAGGTCACTGGTGGGGGAAGAGGGACATAAAATGCCTAGGCACTGGAGGAGCGACCGGCGGAGCAAGACGCAATAATTAGCAAGTTGACAATAGACGAACCAGAGCATTCTACCAGACAGGAGGAAAAACTAAAAGACGGCGGGAAGGAAAACGATATAGTACATCAACGTCATTCTTCAACAATAACGGCACTTAGTAAGCGAATAACGTCATTCAATAAAACGAAGCAGTTCAGTATTTTTACCCCCTTTTTTGTCGATTTTGTACGGTATGCTTCGAGTTTTGGGAATGCACTATTGAAGCGTGGTTTCCTTGCTTTCCTTTTGTTATGTCTTCTTTGTTTTGTTTTTTCACACGTATAGGCTTAAACTGCTAAGACACCTCCCCCCACCCCTCCGTAAGCCCTTGAACTGCTACGAAGAATCTACATCTTTGACCTTCCAAACGAAAACAACATAATAAAAGAGGAAGCGATGAGCAAGCATTCTGTAAAACGATAGCCTCTCGTGAACTATACGTAGGGTGCCTCTAATGGTAGCCTGAAAAGGCTGGAGCCTGGAGTGTTCCAAGAATCGCCGCGTGTGCCTGCCGCTCGGAGCACGTGTCGTTTCTATGCGAGCGGACAGACTCCGGCCTGCGCCATGCGCGACGTGGGCTCGCAGCCGAACAGCCGGAAGAAGAGCGGCGCGTTGAGCACCGCCGCGTGACACGTGGTCCGGTCGGCGACCGCGCGACGCCGGCCACCATTGCTGCCTTCTCGGATCGGAGGACGTCGCTCGGGTTGCCCTGCCTCGTGGTGCGAGGGATACCGCGACGACGAGCTGCAGATGCTGCCGCATGCCGTGCGGAACACGAGGCGTATGCGGTCGCGCTCTCGCGGCGTCTCCAGCCGGTTGCCGCTCAGCTGCAGCGCCGAGTCCTGCGAACGCCGTTTGCAGAACCGAGTTTTATGCGTTACCGTATAGTGCACGAAAGCGACGATTCCGCGACACGTGCAATATCTGCTCTGTAGTATAATGCCCAAACCAGCGTGTCCCATACGCAGTTCCAAGTCGCGGAAAGTTGAAGCATCTCGTTCACATGTATTGCTGACCGTAGACAGACTGACTGTACAAAAAATAAAATAGTTTTAGTGAGGAGTTATTTCATTCATTCATACAATTTTATTGAGTGCCCTGCGATTTGGTGGGGTAGGCCTGGACCCCGCCTAGGCTTCGGCCAAGGGTTGTTGGCCCTTGGCGGCTTCCTCGGCTCGCTGGACGGCCCAGAGTTGGCGCTGCAGGTCCGAGCTGAGCAACGCAGACTCCCAGCACGCGCGGAGGCTGTCGCTGTCTGAGGCTACATCACCGTTATTGTGCATTATACCCGTACATTCTCATAGGATATGCCTCTAGGGTGGTTCTATAGCCGCAATGTCTGCACTTGTCAGTCGTGTATAAATGTGGGTGTATTATGTGCATGATAGCTGGACTCGAATAGGATCTGCTTTGTAACTGCCGCCATTCGACAGACTGTTTTGCTTAATTTTGGATGAGGCGGCGGGAATGTGCGCCTGTGCAATTATTTTAATGGAGCGTTCTTACATACGAGAGCGTCCTACATACTGTGGCACGTATTCCACATCCCTTGTCAACTATAAACGTGGTGGCGAGGATACTCACTCGCTTACCATCGGGTCGGGTCAAGTTACTCGCCAGGGACTAGGTTTTCCTAATTCTTCTACCCGGACATCGTATTTGACTTCATCCAGGCCGAAAGCGGGTGGGGGCAGGCAAGCAATGCTATGACAGATAAACATGGCGAGTGACTGAATGACTTCGGAGCGGATCTCGGAATCCGTGACAGCTAAACTATGAGCGTCACGCAGATGTGTGCGAAATCCCGCAACTGTGCTTCTCCACACCTCTCGAGTCCCCCGACACATGATGGCTAAACCGTTCACTGCACAGCAAGAGCGCACCCTATGGAGATATGGTAAATAAGTTCCGCACATAATTGCGCAAGGTGGATGAAGCAGCATGAAAGAGAAAAGTTGTCATCCACCCGAACGTAGCAGGAAGCTACAAAGGAAACCCACACTGGTTTCTCAGAAAGAACGTTCCGCATCTGAGGAAAAATTCGGCCGGGTCCGGGATTCGAACCGGGGACCAACGCCTTTCCGGGGCGGTCGCTCTACCATCTGGGCTAACCAGGAGACTAGCAGATCGCAGCGCGAGGGCGAATAAATCGTCAACTGGAAACGCAGGGACAGAGAATATGTTAAATCAGTTCTGCGGAATCACGCACGGTGCAGGAAGTATCAGTAAAGGGAAAATTGTCGACCACCCGAATGTAGCGCTGATATGTGCGGTCTCTGCATGTCGCGATCCCTGTCACTGTTCGCACAAGAACCTCAATTGCTTCAACTGTGCAGCAGTGTCGCGAACTCGGCCATCTCTCGTTGAGCGACTAGAGAAGCCTGTGAAGGCGATTGAGAATTGAATTCGAATGAAGGCGGTTTGACCGACGTGAGAAGCGACCTTGACGATGGTAAATGCCCCGAGGGTTTCCTTTTTTTTCCAAGTTCGAAGTTTATATACAGTGTTAGAAAGTTTACAGAATTTGGTTATAATTGGACCCGTAGCCGTAAAGGCCAATACTGGTTCAAGGATTACATAAGCGTCGGTGACCACAGACGACGGATAGAAGCATCGATAACGTTCGAGAAACTTCCGATACATGGAGGCGCGTCCTGCGCCGAGCGATAACGTTTAATATTTGTTAGCCGCTGAAAAGCGGTCACCGGTGAAAGATAAACAAGTACATGTGCCAATATAGTACTCCAGAAGAGAGAGGCAATGGAAAGGGGACATAGCGAGGCAGAAAGAAAACTTCCCGCTCGCGCAGCGTGTAGCCCGCACTATGGCACAGCGGCCGGTACAACCCTTACGCTTCGCCTTTAAGAGTGCAACGCGATAGCGTTATCGAGACCCGTTCGCATTGCATTTTTCTTTATGAGTAGGCTTCACAGCAACACACAACGTGGGAAAGCCAGCTTACAAAGACCAAGCTTGCACCGATCCCCTTAAAGTCGGCTTCAGTTTTTAACAGAAATGCATTGCTGGGAAGGCATTTTTCCGGGGGCAATATAAGCCGTCTTTTATCAAAATGTGAAGGGCCTAAGTCCTTTTCTTATTGCTTTATTAATTGTTGTTGCCCCGAGGCGCGCGCATGTCCAAAACCAATTAGGCAGGCTAAGTCCCAGTTTGACCTGCCGAGGAGGCGAGCGCCACCTCGATGGTGTTTTTGCAAGTAACCTACCCGGGCGTGCCGCTGTTAGGATGATAGAAAAGCTGGAAAAGGGGTTTGTATTTGAGTTTCCTCGTTACAGAATTATGTTTTCTCCTACATTCAAATTACAATCCGACGCTATCATGTCTGTAGGTTGTGGTTAAGTCGTACTTTACGATTTTTCCGACGGGCACTGGTGGAACAAGTCATGCTTGGGGCATGGAGCCATCGTTTTTCGACGCTGATTCTATAGAAACATCTCCTGTATGACCCGTGCACGATGATATCAGCTCCAGTTCTGTTGTGTTCACTCAAAAAAAAAAACAAAAACAAAAAGAAACTAACCAGCACTTCCGCTACCGGAAAATGGGGGTAAGCGAAGCTTGACCTGCGTGCACCTAAACTAACCATGATGCGACGGCTTCGATTGAGAGCGACGTCACTGACGGTATGCCCGCAATCCGCCATTGTTGCTTGCGTTCGATGGCTCGAGTTTGCTCGGCGGCGTGATTAGCAGCATTCGCCCGCCATTGCCGCTAGCGATTCTTCGAAATTAAATTGCTTCAAAATTAAATCTGTCCGTTACGGTAAGACAATGAATGGCTCATACTACCTTGAGCAATGGCCCATACCCCCGTAAACGCTGCCTCCCCATTACGATAACAGAAGAGAAGTGAAATTCTACGCTCGAATGATGAGCGGCAACGCAACCAGCTGTGGAAGATGACGTACGCGGGAGCAGTGGCACGAGCGCGTGCCGAGCACGAGTGCGAACCGAGGGGCGCCAACGAGCCATCGGCGGAAGAAGACGACGACGTCTCGAGCCAATGCTGCTGATCATAATCTTTTGCGTACACGGATGCAACCGAATTCTGTACCTTATAAAGAGCTTCGATTGAAAACTCGGTGCCATTCCAATCTGAAGGTGAATGACCAGCGGAGCTGTTAATCCCGAGACGCCACGACCACGCAGGCCCTTTGTTAGTGAACTAATTGAATTTCTCAAACTAAAATCCATGATTTCAGGTCTGTCTCCACCTTCCTGTGGACCACTGTCTGTTTTTACAGCGAAAGCTGTATATGGCTATGCGAAACGAAAAACCGTTCGTCCCATGTTTCGATAAACGTCTCCATTGGCTGCGCCGTCAGTTACATCGTTCTCTACGTCTCACCCAAGCGCGCGCGCCATTGGCAGCGTCGTTAGTGACATCGTTAGCGAACGGGTTCCCGCCATTGTCACGTTGACGCTGCTCTGCCCACCACGCCTCCTCCTCGGCTCGCCGTTGTCGCATGCGTTCGATACCTCGAGTTAGCTCGGCGTCGTGGTTAGCAGCATCCGCCCGCCATTGGCGCTTGCGTTCACCAGAAACACAAACATGTAAACAATTATTGAGAAACGCTTCAATACAGCGTCGGGATTAAGCCATTGCTAAACACCGGGGCCGCACGTTTCAGCTTCGCTGGTTAACCATCTGTACAGAGTGGTTGGGCGGTGTTTTTTATAGCTATTTTATGAAATACCCGTGTACACAACGCAACGTAAGAAATTTCTTTTCTAATGTAAATAAATGAATTTATCTTTTCAGCAATGTCAGATATGCATGTTACTCTTACATTATTTAATCCACGAGAGTATCTATTTCTTTTTTCATCTATAGCTATCTTGCTATGTTTTCTCTTCCTGTCTTGCTGATAAGTTTTTTTCCACAATACATCGTCGCGCGAATGTTACTATCGCCGATTGCATTCTACGGCGAAGGCTGTGGGCTTCTGTCAAGCTGCTTTTAGGGGCATCTTCTACAAGCCGGCTTTTCCATCTTTTTGATGGAAATAAAGTGTTACTTTATCTCCAATGTACACAGGACTTGTGCGCGCACCTCAGACTAGCACACAAACCGTGCATTTGATATCTGCTATCGGAATCGCTCGTCGGCGGTTTGCACACATTTGACGCCACTAAATATATACCCTTCTGTCATCATCAGTATCGTACCGACGTAGCCCATAAATTAGGAACGTGAGTAATACTTTTTAATGCGAAAGAGATTATATGGCTCATGGGGCGGAAAGTCCGGCGTTGGCGTGACCACGATGGTCCAAGAAGTCCAGTGAGCCAATCGAGACAGTTGATGACGTCAATTAAGGCAAAGTTAAATGAGGCAGATTGAATTTAGACGAAGTTAATTAAGATAAAGATAATTAGGATAGATGCAATTAAGATAGAGTTCATTACGGCACTCGAACCCACGAGCTTTAGCGGTAGTGGAACCCTCGACCTTTGATGGTCGCAATGCTTTCGCATTCATCCACGTAGGGATAACTAAGCGCCCCTTGAATTTTTTTCTTCTTTTTGTAACCTATTCTGTTGTGGGGTTCACAACTGCCAGCGCAGCTGTCGAGAGCCTATGAAAGTGTACTCTGTGCGTCATGGTCATTCGAGTCATCTGCGCCGCTCAACCTGACCTCAGTGGTCGACGTCTGCCCAAATGACTGCTCTCTGAGCTGGTGCTCACCAGTGTCACCTTGAAGGCGAGCGCCGCGGTGAAGAGGGCGTCCTTCTCGCGCTGAGACAGGCCGACCCCGGCCTGCGCCGCCAGACACGTCGCGAGGCCCCAGCCGGGGGCGACGTCCCGCTGCGCGCCAATGATGGCGCGAGCCGCCCAGAATCCCAGCGTGGATGCCAGCATGTCCTGCGCGAGGCCACACACTTTCAGGCTGCTTAGACGCTGAACAGATTACCGGTCTCAGACGGCGAGTTGTAACATTTACGGGGGAAAATTGTGGCCAGGAAAGCAAGTAAAAAAATTGGAGGACGCTTAAGCTTCGCCTTTAGAAGCAGAACGCGATAGCGTTATCGGGACCCGTTCGCATCGCATCGTTCGCACCCAGCAACCAGGCTTCATTCACTGCAACAGAGAACGTGGCAAAGCCAGCTTACAAAGACCAAGCTTACACCGATCCCCTTAAAGTCGGCTTCACTATTAAACAGATTGCTGGGAAGACGTTTCTCCAGGGGCAATATAATTCATCTTATATTAAAATGTGAAGGCCCTAGAACCTTTTTTCATTATTTTATTAATTGTGTGATATTGCCCCGACGCGCACGCGTGTCCAAAACGCATTTTTGACCTGCCGAGGATTTCACTGTGAGAAATTCAATTTTTGTTCACCAAAAGCCTGCCCCACAACGAAGGGCCTACGCGGTCGGGGTGATTCGGAATGATTTCCTCCTGCACTAACACCTTGCAGATGCGCTGGTTGCGGATGATTTCTTTCCGCCACGTATGACGCCGACATCGACGCCGGATTTTCTGCGGCACGGGGCCCTTAATGCTATCGCGTTACTACTCAAAGCACAACGCCGTAGCGGCGACCACATGCAGTAGTCGAAATCTGATCTGGCGGGTCAAGTCCATCGGGTATATTTAGAGGTATCAAGGTACATTTCAGTATGAGCGCTCATGCTCGCTTATATTCGAGAATGTACACAACAGCATTCGACCCTCCCCCCTCCCCAAGAAAAAAAAAAGTTTGCAAGAAAGGCATCGGCTTTTCAGGTGGTTTCTGTTGCGGTGCGCGAAGGTGGCTTTTAGGAAACTTTAATGGCGTGGCTTGCTTTCAGAACTTGAAGGAAACTTTAAGCTTGCTTTCAGTACTGCATAAAATAGTCACCAAGGTAATTTCCAATAGAATCAGGGCAACACTTGATGTCAATCAACTAAGAGAACAGTCTGGCTTCAGGAAGAGATATTCGACAATGGATCAGATCCATGTCATCAATCAGGTAATCGAGAAATCTGCACAGTACAATAAACCTCTTTATATGGCTTTCATAGATTATGAAAAATCATTTGATTCATTAGAGATACCAGCAGTCAGTGGAGGCATAGCGTAATCAAGGAGTTCAGGAGGCATACATGAATATCTTGGCAAATATCTACAAAAATTCCACAGCTACAGTGGTTTTCCACAAGAACAGGTGGACCATTAGAGTTACAGAATGGGTACCAAGAGAAGAGAAGCGCAGTCGAGGACGGCAGAAAATTAGGTGGGGGTGATGAAATGAGGAAATTTGCAGGATGGAAATTGGAATTAGCTAGGGCAAGACAGAGGTAACTGGAGATCGCAGGGAGAGGCCTTCGTCCTGCAGTGGCCATAAAAATAGGCTGACGGTGTTGACGATGATTATATGCTACCAAATGTAGCACGTAAAGTAACTCTACTTCCTACGGCCTGTTCCCGCCACCTATAGAAAACCGGGGCCAACACCTCGTCCGTCCGCCTGACCTTCGGCAGTGGGCACGTGGTCGTTTGTACCGGCCGTTCCTGGATGAACAGCCTTTACATTTTCATTTGAAATATGCTGCAGGGCGTTCTAGCGCAAATTAAAAAAAAAATGTGCAGATCCAATGCACACCTTGGAATGTATAGGTGAAGCGCGGTTTATCAAATGCTCTAAATTTGCCCGTTTTATTCCCGCGTCTTTGGCGCAAAGGAAACTGGAGCACGGCCATGTGCTCTCGGGCACCGGGGCTGATCATCTCAAAAGATAGTCGGCGTTGCCACGATAGAAGCATACGTGCGATTGTGGCCTAGTTGTCCAAAGAGCCCCGGTTGGCTGTGCGGGGGGACCGAGGTCCAATCCCACTATCGGACACGCAATTCAATTTTCCCTTTTTTAAGTATTAGCTATTCGGCAATACGGCAGCGGCCACGGTCAGAAAAGTCCGGGAGAATTTGTAAAGAAATTGAACTGCAAAAGTGTATCTCACTATGTGGGAAATAACATGCATAGTCAAAAAATGACCGCCATTGAGTGTTTTAATTATTTTTCCCCATGTTGACGACTGGCGAAAAGCAATACATCTGTTGCCGTTAACAAGTAGTCCGTACTTTTCTGAAGGCTGTATTTCAGCGCTTAGAAAGGACGAGGACAAAGAAGGAGACGTACGGACACACATGCGCAAAAGTGGTGAGAGGTGGTAAGCGCTGAAATACAGCCTTCATGATGAACCAACAAGCCCATCTTGCCACTCTGGCCGTACTTTTCACTAGTGGCGAGGGTCAATATGTTGAACGGACAAGAATGACTAAAATTAACGAATAAATTGATGGTTCAGTACCAAATGACACGCTCTGCGTTGTTAATCTTCACCTCGCCACCTCAATATTATTCTCTCTCACACCACAATTTTTCCCACAACCATCGTTCGAAGAGGAGGAGGGGGGGGGGGGATTGTTAATCTTTAACAAATCAAAGATTATTCTTTATAAAACTTTATACACTTGTGTTTCTAACTTGGTTCTATCTCTCAAACATTAAAATAGGAACCTAAAAAGTAGATAACTGTGTTTCAATATTTGATGTGTGTGGTAAAAATTTTAATGAATCAATTAATTGATGAAAAACTCTGCATCGAAAGCGATTAATCGATTAAAGGCTAAAATGATGATTATTCGTTAATCAAATAAATAAAGTTAATCGATCATCCATAGGACAGTATGACCTAGGGATGGTCATACTGTCATATAAGTAAATAAGTAACATATAATTAAAAAAGCGCGCCCCTCTCATAGCTCTCGCGATGCCGCTTGGCATCATTGATGTGCAATGCTTGTGGCATGACGAGCCATCGAATCGTGATTGTGCCCTGACTTCAACTTCAACTTCAAGCAAACAACCGCATTGCCAAATGTTAGTCCTGCAAGCATTACGCCTTTCCAGATACCCCAAAGCACCTCGTATCTATTGTATCCCCATAGCGCTCTGTGTTTCATTATGGCTGCGTTTCTATTGCTCTTTGCTATTATTGTTTTTTCGTGCGTTTCCATATATCTATCGCCTTCGTTTATCCATACACTAATGTACTTGTACCCATTAACCCGCGGTATTTCCTGACCCCGTATTTACACTGCATGTTCCCTGTTTTTATTAAATACCATAAAATCTCATTTTTAACGCTAAATTTAAAACCTAAATTGTCAACTTCCTGTCCACAGATATTAGAGAGTTTTAGAATTGGGGACCCAAGAATATTGCGGGCCGCAATTGCGCATGCGCAGAACCCAAGTCAGTCTTGGTTTCGTGCGTTCGCGGTGACCCAAGACCCAAAAATTGAAAACTAACCTGGGTCCCCAAGCCGTCTTGGGTCGCCCTCACGGCGTTGCTTGGCTTAAAACAGCATACTTTATTCATAGTTCTAACACAGTGATTACGTTTAATACATTTTATTGCTCGCCCCTTTTTGATCAAATGTGATTGCTGTTCATTTTCACTTCTAAGAAAAGCGCACGACCCAACGCTGTCTGCGTTTGGTACAATTCTCAAATCCAAGAGCAGCCTACCCAACGCGGCTTGGGGACCCAGAGTCTCGGGTTCTCAATTCTAGAACTCTCCATGAGCCAGAGCTTGCACATCATTTTGCGTGTTAGCAAGCAACAAAATGTCGTCCGCATAACCTGCTGCTCAAGTATTGTGCCCGCCTGTTTGTATGAGAGATTAAACCAGATATTGGTTCCTTCTAGCGCCCTTTCCATCATTATCATGTCCATCATAAACAACAGCGAGGATAAAGGGCACCCCTGTCTCAATCCACTGGTGATATGAACTTTATCCTCGCTCCTCATGCCTTCCCATTCAATGCATACAGTACTTCCTAGGTAAATATCCCTCAAAGGCTGTTCACAGTCGTTGCCTAAGCCTTCTTTTCCAGAATATCCCATAAAATGGCGCGGTTCATGTTGTCATACGCTCCGGTAATGTTTAGAAAAGCCACTCTGACAAGGAAGTCTGGCACGGCTGTGGACGACACGAAGGTCGCCGACAGGAAGACACAACAGCGTAGGCTTAGCCAGGCGCACCAGGAACAGTGTCGAGCCCGAGCCCCACTTCAGTAGCGCTGGCGATCCGGCTGTGGAGCTCTGCACGGCGCACTTTGTCTTCCTTACACCACGTATAATGGTCTCCTTTCTTCTCTGGATGTTTGAATGCACTGAGCAAGAGTAATTACATAAGTTATCATCCAGATGCCTACCGATTCTGACGCCTTTATGAAGTTCTCCCAATATGCCATTATGTTATGCCTGTGCTTGCAGTTTTAATTTTGTCGCCTGCATTGATAATCTGAATATTGCCGATACGACAGCCCACTGGAAGTGGCGCCCTCTGGCCGTCGCTGGTCGTACGTACTTTCGTATATCTCTCGTCGAAGGACGGCGGCACGAGCGCACCCAAGGACAGGTACAGGCGGCTCTCGGTGTAGTTGAAGGTGAGCCGGGGCAGTGCCGCGTCGTCGACGTCGGTGCCCGAAGCGGCCTTGCGTGCCGCCAGCTCGTCCAGCATGGCGTAGTAGGACAAGTTCCGGTCACTGGTCGAGTTCCTCGCCGCAGGGTCCTGCGGTTGAACCTGGAATGCTCGAGCACCGACGAGTCGGAATGAATTTTCTGCGTATACCTCGCCTTTCCTTCTTTTAGACACTTTACCAGTTGAGGTAATGTACGGCTTTGTTTTACTCGTAGATTGCACATGAGTCACGACTTATGCGTTAGGGTCCAAGTCACAGCTTATATTTGATATATAGAATGCACCTACCAGCAACAAAAACAAGGACGACGACAACAACCACGACGAAGATGACGCCAACAACGACAACTACCTCAAAAGACTGGCGCGATTAAATATTTCGACACGTTCCTCCATCGTCTACGCCAAGGCATAGCCTACACGCCCAACTTTTCCTGTATCAAAACACGAACGTCTCCACATTGTGGTCATACTGTGATAAATCGGACACTTCACTGGAGCATAATATTACACACTGTACTCAATATGGCCGACAGAGGGTTCGCC
This sequence comes from Dermacentor silvarum, assembly GCF_013339745.2. NCBI lineage: Eukaryota > Metazoa > Arthropoda > Arachnida > Ixodida > Ixodidae > Dermacentor > Dermacentor silvarum. The sequence goes on from NC_051155.1 coordinate 54,470,313, forward strand.
TGCGTTGCCGTTTGAACATCCTTGACAGGCGTACTCTCACAGTGCGCAATGTGCTTGGACAGTGGTCATAAGCAGATGCGTGCCCTGAGGGCTCGTCGCGATCTTTTAGTGGAGGCTAATCTTACAAGACCACCTATAGACCTACACCACGGCGCTACGTCGCGAAAATACGGTGGCGCTGTCGTCGGAATTTAGTTTCGCTTGGTAGGCACTCCGCCACCGAGCCGCCGCCTGTGTCGCGCCTACCACAGCAGCCGCTGGGTTTCGCGGGTGGTTGTGCGGTTCCATCTGTGAGATCTTTATTCTACGATTTTACAATGAAAGAAACGCAGTATGTGGATGAGCTGAGTTGCGTCGAAATACGCAAGAGACTAAAGTTTTAATAGGGTTCCTGTTGATGAAAACAGTCGCAAGCAATGGGCCGCCGCGGTAAAAAGCGAAAGTTGGATTATGATACCAGATCATCCATTATGCGCAAATTCGTAACCATTAAACTTCTCTTTTATTTTGATTGGCGTGCATTAGCCGATGTTAGGATCGTTACGATCTTAGGATCATATACGATCTTAGGATCCTTATTAGCGTGCCATTATAATTGCTTGCCGCGCTGTGGGAAAGCTAGATTAGGATTAGCCTTGAATGTAGGTCGAGCGAGTTGATGCCCCACAAAACACGTCACATTTGAATTTGTTTTCATCTAAAAGAATTGAGCCACCAGCAGTGTAAATATCCTATCACGTTCACATGCGCAGGCAGCAGGGTCACAGCTGTGTTTATTGCAGTGTGGAAGTCATAAGTGCGCCTAAACGTGTCAGTTAAATTTCGAGCGCGAAACAAAATTTACAGTGTTAGTACAGAGTTGGAGCGATCGGACGGCCGCGTACAACAGCTATATATAGCTCACATTGCGCGGGCCTACACAGGCGGCGTCGCCGTAGGGCCGGTACCTTGCCGGTCCCATCACCGATCGCTTCTATCGCCGCTCACGGTGACGTAGAAATCGGCTACAGCTTGCTTTTAACATAAAATAGTTCTTAATAGAAAAGCTATCTCGAATTTGCGCGTGTTCCGTAAAGCAGCGCCCAGTACTAAACCACTGGCGCGATCCGGAGCAACGACCCGACGGCATTTCGTCTCGCAGACGGAAACCGAAGCACCGGCCGTCTCAGCGAGGCGGCTCGGCTGGCTTGCAAGTACTACGTTTCGTTTGTTATTCGCACCAACGACACCGACAAAACCGATTCATTTAAGCCCACGTTAATCGTGTTGTCGAAAATAAGCGCACAATGATGAGCAGCAGGCCAGGCCGCAAGCGCTGTCGGCCGTCACTGCGGCGGTCAACGAGCTAGGCCTAGCATCTCGTTCGGCCGTATCACGATGGGGGCGAGATGCAAGAACGTGCATTGGGTGCACATTAAAGAGGCTCACGTAGTCAAACTTACAATCCGGCGCCCCCGTTACTGTGTGCTTCATAATGAAATCGTGGTTTTAGCTCCCCCACCCCATTTTAAAAAAATGCGCCATCCGCGCGTGCAAGCGGTGGCGGCGAACGTGGGCGGAGCCAAACGTTGGGCGGAGCCTACGCGACGTCGCTATAGGGCCTAAAATATATCGACGGTGCCTACCGCTGTTTACAAACATGGTGTAGGTCTATAAGGAACATGATTGTTTTATCTTCTATACATGTGCTTCTTTTTTAAAGAGTTGATCTTGGGGTCGTGTTGTCCTTATGTATGTACGAATAAACTTGTGGGGACTCTCGCACTCCTGTATAATGGGTGACCGTCCTATAGTTGCTTCAATGTGGTTTCGGTGCTGGCGCCCGTAGAGACATTTTTTTGTAGCGTGAGCTACACTGGCCAAGTTTTGCGCAGTTTTGCGTGGCTCCTGGAGAGCCATGCTGCGCATGCGCGAGGAGCAGTGACGTCACACAGCGCACAGCTGGCGTACCAGGCATTCGCCCGGGACGCCAGCTGTGCCCTGAGCCCGGCGTTGGCGCTGGGCGTTTGCCAGTGGGGTATAGCCATGGAGAAGGAGAGCGAAATTGCTGTTCAGCTGCGCAGAAGAGCGGAGAAGCTTAACTCATCGAATCCCGAAGTAGTTGCCTGGCAATTAGCGGTTGAGCGTAGGAAGAACGAACAGAAGAACGCTAAACGTGCTGCGGAGACACCGGAGCAAAGGGAGGAACGTCTAGCAAAGCGGCATCGCTAGAAGGCAGAGCGACGTACCCGACCATCTCATCAGCAGCACCAAGACGCCGTCGATGACGTCAAGGCTCGCCGATTGACTGACTATCGGTGAAACTTAGCGAAAGCGCCAGTGCGACTCGGGCCTTCGAGACGGACTTCGTAAACAATCCGTTTGGATATGTGTGCGACGTGTGTGAAAGACTGTGGGACATGAAAGACTTGACGCCGGTAAGTAGTGCCATGCATGAAACGTTGAGTTTAGCGGCACCGCGTGAGTGGGGTGAAACCGTGGCGCGGGTTTGTACAACGTGCGAGAACTTTTTCGTTAAGCAGAAGATTCCACTCTCTAGCGTTACCAATGGGTATCGCTGGCAGCCCATGCCACCAGGTCTACCAGTTCTGAACGATGTGGCCGAACGTTTACTTTCGCCACGGATTCCCTTCATTCAGATCCGTATTGCTGCCAGTGAACTGCCAAACGTAGCGGTACCCAAGCTGTGGCGTTGAGCTTGACGAAAGTGGAGTGGTCATCGAAGCCGTGTATGTGTCGGCGAGCAATTCAGTTAAAGACACTATAGTTAGTCGTGCGGCAAGTGAACTGTGTGTGGTGGCTGGTGACTTCAATCGTGCTCCAGACTCTCTTGGTGTTCCTTTGAAGGACACGTTTAATCTGGACTTAGCCAGTGTTTCAACTGTACAGACGACCCAATGGGGAACCAACATTGATCTTGTGTATCACAGACAGACAATCAATTCAAAATGCTGCGTTGGGGCCAGAGAGACGGCAGCGTGTTACTACACTGAACACCAAGCCGTCTTTGTGGCAATAGAGAATCAACCAAACGTTGAGCAAAAAAAAAAAAAAAACATATACATGTGTCACATAATGCGTATACCGTGTGTGTGTCATTGAAGCAGCAGTAAGCATGATAATCAAGCTAATCCCATACAACCAGGAAAGCTGAGAATAACCAGCTGAACCTTCGCTCACGCTACGTATATCCTGGCATAGCCGAGCTAAGCCACTGCTAATTTTTTTTATATTGCCTTCTTTCTTTTCCTTTGTTATTGAGATTTATTAACAAACTTGAGATTTTGGGAGAGCCCGCTCTGACCTGGCCGTGAGCGAAGGTTTTCCAAGTCATAAACCATGTAGGACAGCGGGCGACATCACCCTAATGTTTCCTCCCTATAGCAACCCGTGGCATCATGGATTTGAACAATGTCTTGAGGGGTATAGCTGACAGTTTATCGACAGAAAATACTGAAGGATTGCACTGAACTCCAAAGGTTCCAATGACTCAATTTAACAGGCTTTAAGAATATTTTCTGCACCTAAAACGGCCTGACTCTGCAAAATTACATTGAAATGCATGACGTCACACATGCATATGACTCACTGGCGCTCAGGTTTTGGCGCAAAATTCAAGTAAAGGGAAGTATGGCTGGAAGTATAAACCTGTTTTCCACCAAATAAATGGAAACGCAGGAAAATTTCCCGGCCGAAACTTTCATCTAGCTTCTTATACTACACTTCTTTATGAATGCCTGTGGGTGTGTGTGCGTGACTCTACAAAAGACGCATTCGTCAATGTCAGCTCCTCCACAAGGAACCACGTGAGCGAAGCCTGCTTCTGAGATTCTCTCAGTCTTACAGTCCGTATAAGGGTACGTATGGTATTGGGCGTGAGGGTCACGTAAACGCAGGCGTTGCAATCGTTTTGCGGCGAAAGTGAGATCACCTGAAATCGCTGCGGCGCAGCGATATTATTCCGCGATTTAGACGGTTTATTTTATTTTTAATGCTCATAAACGTTCCACTGGTCGTTGAATATGGCTGAATACCATATAGATCAAGAAAAAAATATTGCTCGAGGCCTTCGAATGGTTTTAATATACGCTCGAAAATTCAGTAGCGCAAATATAACGGCCTTGACTACTACATATTATACCCACCTTACTTAGTAGTCTCGCCCACCCCCCTCCCCCCTTCTGGCATCTGCTACGCTAACAACCGAAAATTACAGCAAGCTATCGTGTATGTTATATTGCAGTGGCGTGCATTCGAACCAGACGATGGCTATACGGGACGCAATATGCTCGCTATGCGGAAAATTATTGAAGGGCATCGTCATCCCTCTCAGTACTTGTTAGTGCTTTCTGCTGGAAAACTTTCGTGCTATATGCAGTGAACGAGCTCACGCAAGCACTATTGTGATAAAGGGCACGAGAGATAAAACTTGGGCAATTGCCGCTACAGAAAGTTAGCCACTAAAAAATATTGCTGGTGAGTACGGATATGCTGGCAGATTAAAGTTATGCAGATAATGGAGTCATTCTTCACGTTACGTGGACGGCCAAAGGTAACGATCTGACTGAACCGCGTGGTGCGATACAGATGTGTGCGCACACTGTTCACGAAAAAAAAAAGAAGTGCCAGTAAATCCTGAGCATCTGGGCACCATTCAAATACACGTTCAAACTGTCTTTGCAGAGAACACAAGAAGCGCACAGCACCCGAGTGCGCCGTACCAGGCTTATCACTCGCTGCGTTTGTCGCGTATTTATCGTTTCACATATTCTTGCTTCCCACTTGTGAAAGGAACTTATTATAGCGTGACTTGTACAGTCAACTGATTCTTTAACAGTACCGCGCTAGCGTCAACTAGCCGACTGGTTAGCGCCGTCTCACGGCGCGATGCCTTCTACGGCCTTACGTATTTATGCTCTCTGGAACGTTATAAATATGTTTTGTGAACCGCCTAGATATTAGCCCGCTGCCCTGGGAGCTATAATGGCCAGCGAGATCAAAATTAGCGAAAATTGGTGGTGCATTACGGCCAATATACATGAGAAGTTAAATGTGCGTGTATCAATTAGTCTCATAGTAAAACATCCCTTTAGCAACAGCCCAATAGCATTATGCGGGTATTAACGGGCAATATCATTAGCGGCCAATATCATTAGCGAGCAATATTTCAAACGGGCGAGTCATACGTGGACAACGTTTTATGGCGGGCGACTGAACAACAGGCAACTAAAATTCGCAACGCAACTGCTCGAAAGAAATAACTTCACTGGAAGTTGGGATGCAATTCTGCAAGATCGCTCATTTCTGCTGACTTTGTTTCTTTCTTATATGGAAAAATTGAAATTAAAGAACAATATGCGTTATGCGAAATGCTGGAAGAAGACTTTTCCGCACTATTGAGTTGCCCTACACAATATGGCCGACCTCTCACTCACAGAACCATTGTACGTGCCGGTGGTATGCTTGCGAACAGCGAGAACGTAGTAAATGAGAGATGGTGGCACGGATAACGGCACCTGCTCGTGCGCTCCTGCTTTATTTCCACTTCTTGAGCGACGTCATCCACCATCTTCTGCGGATCAAACTAGATGTGCGAGGAAGCGAACTTGCGGGATTTAGCGTATCCCCCTATTACGCGCTGTATATTTTTCTCGTGAAAGAGGCACCTTAGAGAGCCGCTGTTCCAGGGCCGCGGACGACTCCCCCGGTGTCTGCGCACTGCTGTAGACGAGCGACAGGTTCCTCAGGGCGTCGGTGACGTTCAACTTGAGCTCGAACGGCGCGCTGCTCTGGCTGACGTAGAGCAACAGCTGCTGCCGCACCGCGTGCACTTGCTCGCGGACCTGCACGGTGGCGCCACCGCGCGGTCGCAGCGACTCCGCAAACGTGGTAGTACTGTACCAGGATGAGAGCACACAGACGACCCAGGCAGAACCGCCTTGCTTTCTTAAAAGAACTTATTATTTCGTTCATGGATGAGGGATGGATTAAGCTCGCGTTTAATGGACTCATGGGTTAAGAGGAAGCTTTACCTCGGCAGCTCCTAGCGAAATACAAGAGAACGGAAACTTCACTTTTTTTGCAGCAAAAAAGAAAAAAAAAGGCAGCTTTAATATCTACCGACTGTAGTATTAGGTGTTTAAAGTTTCAGTTATGTGTTTTTTGTTTGTTTGGTAGTTGTTGTTTTTCTTACCCACGTGTTTATTCCACATGGCGTGACTTTTGTTGCACCCGGGCCGCGCACGCACGACTTTTCATCGTTGCCAAACTGCCGATAGTTAATGTATTCTTGTCTTTTTCTTGAACAAACATTTAGCTGAGAGTCAGCGCTCCTGTTTCGAACATCATTTAGTTTTGCGGCGAGGATGGCTACGAGATGGCGCCAGAGTATAGCGCGCGTCGTTTGTATGGAAACAAAGCGCTGCATGAACGGAGGTATGACTGCGGCGGCTGCTGTGAATCGCGCCCAGCGTCACCGACGCGCTTCCTTTCGCAATCTCCAGATTAGCGAGGCTTCGCTCCGTTTGCAACATGCCGCCCGAGAAAGATTGTCCGCGCCAGCCAATATATCGCGAAATGAAAACACGTATAGAGGTGCGCTCAAATTTTGCCTTAGGAAGTAGCGTAATCGTCGGTGAATTTTTTTTAGCGATATGACAGAACAAATGGCGAGATTTTAACGACTACGAAGCCAAGTAATGTCGTGCGATATTCACTTTCTTGAAAGCGCTGTATTATTAAAAAGCTACAAGAAGGTGGCCAAAATTATGTAGGCCTGGGATCTGTGACCATGATGAAACAACGGTTGTCTCCATTCCGGGTCTGAGAACCCGCTGCGATTAGTTGTACCAAAGGACACCGACATTGCGCGCACAAAATGCACGTTTCCACATCTTATTTTGTTTTTCATTTTTATTAAATCTATTAGAATATGGGTCTTAACGAGTGCCGAAGTTTCGCCAAGTATACTCGATTGACGTACGTTGACAAGCGATGCAGTAAATTAATGTTGCCATAACTTTCAATACAATTTATGGTGATATTTAGAACGCCGTAAATGAATACTGGGACAGACCAGCTGCAGAAAGCTGTGCATAATGGAGCGGCGGGCTCGTTCGTACAAATATATGGACGTGCCACCTATGTTTCTCGCGGCTTTCGAACAAATCAATACTGCACGAAGCTTTCTGGTGGGTCAAGGGGCGGCGCAAATGTCACACAGTTGTCACTGTCGTGTTAACAATGGTCGTGTCTTCTTTCACGAGCGCTCAGAAATAGATAATTTGCAGGCATAACGTGAACCAGGTGCCTCTTCGTTTTTTCGAACCGTCCTGGATATGTAATCCTAAAATCTGAAAGTGAACGTAAGAGTTCAGCTGTTATCATGCATTATTTCAAATACATTAGTAAAGTAAAAGTCCAGTACACCGTACTGGCAAATTCACTGTTTATTTTTCACCTGCACGGACACTAGACGAACTTGAAACATTTTGGTGGACGCGTTACGCCTTATTAGCCTATAGTGTTTCGAAAACGCCTACATAATGTGAAATTCATTGGGCAGTTCCGGCGACACGTTTAGCGACATTGGAGTGAAATTTAGCGAAATTTTACCAGCTTTGTCTCGGGTTCAGTGACACGTTCGAAGTGAAGTTGGCAACACTGTAAACTATAATATCCGAGACAAAGCCCCGTGACTTGAGGAATTTTCACAGCATTTGAGAGCTTCAAGCAGAACTTTTTGTTGGGCTAGTTGGTGCATGTTACTGAATTATTAAAGCGCCAAACAGACGACACAAGAAGAGACACGGACGAGCGCTTACTAACAACTGATGTTTTATTGAAAGAACCACACAATATATAGGCACATCCGGCGGCGTAACTCACACGTTGTCGAAATTCACATGGTAACCAGGCAAAAATGCAATAAAAAGATTGTAAACGATGATGAAACTCGAATAAAAGATGACATTCGCGACAATGACACGTGGTGTATAGAGCCACAAGACCATAAAAGATAATGGTTAAGCGATACACAAAACAGCGCTGTAACCCCATTAGAAAGCTAACGATTAAGACTTTTTCCAAGCGCATGCAGGCGGCGCATCAACGTGCTTAGTTCTAACCAAGGGCTTCTAAAAAGGACAGTTCACTTGTATACAATATTTTTGACGGTTCGCTGACGCACTCCAGGCCCTTCCTTTTAATGTGGAAGGCTTCTTTCAGCTCACGGGCAACGCTGTCTCGACTTCTCTCCAGGACAACTGCTATCTCTTAGGCGAGGCTTGCACCCGCACTCTTTGCAATGGATGGCCAAATTGGATCCAGTCCCTTTCTCTAGTGAGCGTTCATGCTCTTTTAGTCGTTCATTCAAACATCGCCCCGTTTGTCCAATGTAAACCTTTTGGCATGAGAGTGGAATTTGATAAACCACCCCTTCCTTGCAAGTGACAAGTGGATCGGTATGCTGGGTTCCGCAGGTCGTGCGTTCTGTTTCTTGGTTGTTGACACGAGCGCACAATTTAGTAAGTTTTGAAGGGCTGAAAAAACTACCGGGACTTTGAATTTACTCGCGACCTTCCTCAGCTTGTGGGCTACACGGTGAGAGTATGGTATGACTACGGGTCTTAATCTCCTGGTTTGTTGTTGCGCCTTAAACTTAATCTCCTGGTTTGTTAACGTTGTTCATCATCGTTTACAATCTCTCTATCGCCTTTTTGGAAAAAAGGCGATAAAAAGGTACCATGCTACCATGTGAATGTTACTGTTACCATGTTACCATGTTACTTGGTTACCATGTGAATTTCGACAACGTGTGAGTTACGCCGCCAGATATGCCTATATATTGTGTGGTTCTTTCAATAAAACATCAGTTGTTAGTAAGCGCTCGTCCGTGTCTCTTCTTGTGTCGTCTGTTTGGCGCTTTAATAATTCAGTATTTGAGAGATTGTTTGTCAATAAAAGTATATATATCTTCTCCAGACAAATATCGGTGCTCTGGCAGCTTCACAAGGATACGAAACGATGTCTGCCAGCGCGAAAATAGTGAGCCAAGTGGGCGCGCGCTGTCGCGCGTCTTGTAGGTTCAAACCGCCATGCCTCGCGACGCGCGGCAAGCGCCAAGCGCGCGGTGTAGTTTAGGCGCGTTAAGTGTAGTTTGACCTTAACGTGAGAGCGCCGCCGAGCGCTCCGAATGAACCAGGCGAATTCCGCCCGGTATACGCGCCGCGGTAACTCAGTAACCATGGCGTCTTGAGTTCGATTCCGGCGGCGGCCGCCGCATTTCGGTGCGAATAGAATGCAAGAACGCTCGTGAACCGGCCACTGGGTGCCTCATATAAACAGGATTAATCGGGAGCCCTCCGCCATGCACGACGTGCCTCATAATCAGATCGTGATTTCGGAACCTAAAGCCCCAAAATATACTTGTTCTTAAACCGCCCAGCGAGATCGCTTCAAACCATTCGTTTGAATGTGTGCGATGTGTTTGAATGTGTGCGAGCAGTGCGTGATGGTGCCGTATATACCTGGAGGTCCTTGTTCCAGGGTTCCACCACGAGCCATAGCAACCGATTCCAGAGCTGCACGCGATGCACGCGGCGTAAGTCGTCGACGCAGGCGCCTCCCGGCCAGAAGCCAGGCTCGAACTTGTGCAGCTCGCTGCGCAGCAGGTCCGCCGTGCAGCAGAGCAGCAGGTGCAGGCGCAGCGAATGCAACGGGGCTGCCTCCAGAAGGCTCAGCTCGGCCGACACCGTGTCTGGCTCAGTCACCTGCTCGAGCACGTAATGTAGCCCATGGTGGTTAAAAAAAAAAGGTGCCAATCAGTGCGATGCTACTACGTACACGCTGTCAGTAATTACAGTCGAACCCCGATATATCGAATCTGAAGGGGATCACAAAAAAGTTCGATATATAAAATAGAAATTCTATACAAACATTCTGCAAGAGAATTTGACTGTTGTTCGTTATACACAATAATCCGCCTTTTTCACGGCCCGACGGCGCATGCGCTCTGCCCTGGCGGATTAGTCGCGAAACGTTTTGAAAGGGTCGCGCGCGCGGCCGCGCGGCCCCATCTCAGGAGAAAGACCTCCGGAAAAAAAAAAAAAAAAAAAACACTCGGACGCGCGCTACTGCAAACACTCGTACTGTGTACCGCGTTAAAACTCCACTGATAGCTCGACGTCGGTACGGTACTGAAAACGTACGTAGCGTAAGACTGCAACTCCACTTTAAAACAGAAAGCGGCGAGGGCTTCGTCCGGACTGCACAGGGAACCACGTTGCCGGCTTGCATTGATGGCTACAATAGTAAATTTATCGATAAACCCCTGCGTTACACTTGGACGACACCTAAAAACATCAGATTGCTGACGAAGACTTCTTGCAGCGTCGGTCCTCGCATGCTGCTAGTGGCAGCGTGTGCCTGACTTCACGCACTTGTGAAGTCTGGCGCGGTAACACTGGGACGATATACGAGATCGACAAGACGCTCACGCCAACGATTGGCCGACTATTCAGCACAGTGGGTCGCTCAGACGATTTTATCACACCAGGCCTTGAAGACGCAACCGACGAGCGCGAGTTGTCGTACTGCGACGGGATTTCTTGTCGACGGCTCCGATAAAATAAGGGTTCGGACCATCGTTCGACCGAACCCCGCTCGATCGGCCGTCGAATTGATACGATAACGCGATAGCTGCAGCGCCTTCGTTTGTACATATAATTAATCGCGCTCAAAGTGAGTTATAACATGCCTATGAAGTTGAAATGCTCAAGATTCAACTCTCGCAAGCCGTGCGCATGAAGTTTGAGCCAATGTTGATCCTGTTAAGCGAAGGTTAGGCTTGGCGCCGTCGAGTTCGTGCACCCGCTGCCGGCAGACCTGAACTGAAAATTAAGCAGCTAGGACGAAGGAAACTGCTTTTATAGTTCAGTTCTGGCCTTAGCGATTTGAAATAAACTACTCTTCGATTCCTACGGCGCGTACACAATAAGCTGCAAGCGGGAACAGAGCGCTCTGCCCAACGGCTGTGCCAACATCTGTATATACGTCACCGTTCCCGTAGGCTGCTGGTCGCATTCGCAACGTAGATGGCTGGGTCTTTACGTGTTGTCATGCTGACACATTTCTTAATTCCTGAGATGTACTGTTTGCCTATGGGTCAAACGCGAAACAAGAGGCGGTACATTCGGTGCAGTAGCATAAACAACCGCCTCGCTTAGTAATATAACAACGGTGTCAGCGATGTCATCCGCGTTTTCGCGGGAGAACAACACGGCCTTTAAATGAGTGCTTATGCGAGCATAGTTTTCTCTAATAATGATTTAGGACACGCGCAAACTGTATGTATCATGAAGTTAAAGAAAAGCGAGAATCAGTAATAAATTAACAACCCGATATATGTAACTGGATCATCTAGTAACGTTGACTGGATCCTAGTCGCCGTTTAAGTGGCTCAGCCGCTCATACTGACTCGTCTCACGGTGAAACAACGCAGCTCATATGCGCAGATATGTCTGTTTTATTCTACGTTTTGACATTATTTCATATCAGCGATGCACCTTTTTCCCAATATTTGACACTAACAACTATCTGTGGCTGTAGATGTCGATGTAAACAAGTGCACCACTTTGCTAAATCCGACGCGGAAGGCTGCGCGCTCGAAGACTTTTTATTTATGCGAAATGTCTAAAGAATGTGTAAAATGAATTAAAAAAAAGCGAGGTGCAAGTGCAGAAGTCAGCGACAACAAACTCCAAAGCAGCCGCGACGGCAGACGGAACTCAGCGTGCCTTTATCGGCCGCAGTGTACACAAAACAGCGCACTCAGGCCAGCACACCTTATATATATATAGTTGGCGAGTGCTACGTGGATTCCAGGACCGACATGGTGCCCCGGAAAAGTCATTAATAATTATTCGCGATCCACGAAACGCACAATCGATGCGCTCAACATGGGCGCAGGTACACAAATCAACCCGCGAAAGCACCGGCACCCTACCAAAACGTTTCCTGCGGCGTGCGGCAGAGGGCAGCACAGGAAAATGAAAAAGGCGGATTCGTTATATGTGAGTTCGATATATCCGGGTTAGACTGTAACACGACTGTTAAATTGCAGCCGTTATCACCCAAAGTGGCGCACGTGTCACTGCAGCGTGTCATAAAAAAATAACAAGGAAAGACAAGTGTATGATGACGCCGAAAATGCGAAGCGGGTGCGGTACCGTATGTAACTGTCTGCGGAGCGTTCTTTGGATCGCTCTCGCCCTTTGTTCGCCAAGAGCGACTGCGGTTTCAGTTCCCGAACCTCTTTTGTGAATATGCATGTTTGCGGCTGAAGCCACTGGCGGAAATAGCATAATTGTGGCACTGTATACACGCCACATGTCGATTTAATGAAAGTCGGAGGAGATATCATGCTTGAAAAGCGTGCGGCCCTTTATAGGCAATGCCTCACGACTTCAAGTGTGCCAAAGAACTGGAAGAATGCCAACATCATACTAATCCATAAGAAGGGACACGTTAGAGAACAGAAAAATTATAGGCCCATTAGCTTGCTTTCAGTACTGTATAAAATATTCACCAAGATAAGTTCCAATGGAATCAGGGCAACGCTTGACTTCAATCAACCAAGAGAACAGGCTGGCTTCAGGAAGGGATATTCTACAATGGATCGCATCCATATCATCAATCAGGTAATCGAGAAATTTGCGAAGTTCAATAAACCTATCTATATGGCTTTCATAGATTATGAAAAGGCATTTGATTCAGCAGAGATACCATCAGTCATAGAGGCATTGCGTAATCAAGGAGTTCAGGAGACGTACGTGAATATCTTGGAAAATATCCACAAAGATTCCACAGCTACATTGGTTCTCCACAAGAAAAGTAGAAAGTTATCTATCAAGAAAGGGCTCAGGCAAAGAGACACAATCTCTCCAATGCTATTCACTGCATGCTCAGAAGAAGTGTTCAAGCTCTTAGACTGGGAAGGCTTAGGAGTGAGCATCAATGGCGAATATCGCACCAGCCTTCGGTTTGCAGATTACATTGTCCTATTCAGCAACAGTGGGGACGAATTACAACGAATGGTTGAGAACATTAACCGAGAAAGTGTAAAAGTGAGGTTGAAGAATAATATGCAGAAGACAAACAATCTTCAATAGCCTGGCAAGGGAACAAGACTTCAGGATCGCCAGTCAGCCTCTAGAGTCTGTAAAGTAGTACGTTTATCTAGTTCATTTACTCAAAGGGGACCCTGATCATGGGAAGGAAATTTACAGAATAAGAATGGGCTGGAGTGCACACGGCAAGCATTGCCAAATCCTGACTGGGAGCTTACCACTGTCGTTGAAAAGAAAAGTGTGCAATCATTGCATTCTACCTGTGCTAACATATGGGGCAGAAACTTGGAGGTTAACAAAGAAGCTCGAGAACAACTTAAGGACCGAACAAAGAGCCATGGAACGAAAAATGTTAGGGCTAATGTTAAGAGACAGGAAGAGAGCGGTGTAGACCAGAGAACAAACACGGATAGCCGATATTCTAGTTGACATTAAGAGGAAAAAATGGAGCTGGGCTGGCCATGTAATGCGTAGGATGGATAACCGGGGACCATTAGAGTTACAGAATGGATACCAAGAGAAGGGAAGCGCAGTCGAGGACGGCAGAAAACTAGGTGGGGTGATGAAGTTAGGAAATTTGCAGGCGCAAGTTGGAATCAGCTAGCGCAAGACAGGGGTAATTGGAGATCACAGGGAGATGCCTTCGTCTGGGAGGGGACATATTTATAGGCTGATGATGATGATGATACAGAACCCAGGTATATAAGGTGTTTTTCGTGTTTCCCAAACATTCTTTCAAGCTCGGAGAGAACATTTATGTAGTCCGTATTGGCGTAACAGAAAGCTGGATCGGAAATTTTTCAGTGTGGTCTGCGATTTCCTCATTGACGCTCCTGCTCTGAATATTTAATGAAGCTGAATAATTATAAATAATTGTGTAATTAGGCGAAATACAAATAAAAGTATGACTTGCTCCAAGCAACGGCAAACATTACCTTGATTCTGTCCAGCTACGTTGCACCTGCACATATTTTTTAAATTTTGGCACAAGTTAGGTGAAACACATAGTATATAGACTGCGCAATTTCGGTAGATGGCGGAGACGAGCAGTGACAGCATACAGAATGGTATACCTTTGTATAAAAGAACACGAAAGAAAAAGCAGTTACAATAATATGCTTACCGACAAATTCGTGGAGCAATCAGGGCAAAGCTACAGGGTTGAAGCTTTGCACTAGTGGTACTGTGCTACTTTAGCTAGTCCGCCAGAATGTGACAGCAGGCAGTAGTTTTTGAGTTTCTTGGAACAGATACTGAATCAGTGCCCCTTCTAATTGTGCAATGGCTTCGTATTTGTGAAAAAGCGGTCTAAAGAAATGAAGAAAGTGAGTCAAATATAACACGTAGTAGTGCATTTTGTATCATTTGATATAAGCTCGGCATTAAGTAACTTGTTTGTTTCCATTGTCTTGCATAAGCTAACACCGACGAGACTTTGGAAATATTTTGAGGAGTGCTATTAACCTGTGCGTGCTTTGCCTCTGCAGCTGTCTTTTTGATGCACAGAAAGTTGTATGTGAGTATAGCATGAGATTAGTAACTCCATGGCACTTACGTTGCTATAAGTTATCAGCACTGCTAGTACACGTAAAGATTGTGGGCTCAGGGCCGGACGGACGCGCGAGCAGTGGTGCGAGAGACGCGCGAGCCGCGGCTGGGCGCCCTTGGGCGCCGTCGGCTGAGACTGGAGCTGCTGCCGTGAACCGCGGGACTGTAGGCTGTTTCACATGGTGCGATTTTGCACTGCGATTTTCGCAGCTGCGATTTTCGCAGATGCGAAATTCCAACGGCCATTTCACATGGTGCGATGTCAACAATGCGATTATGCGACGCCCAGAGTTGCTTGCTGCCAGATTTTGTCGCACACGCCGCATAAATTCGTTTAATGTAATGAAAAAGACGTGCGCGTTATAATATAATTGATCTCTCTCTATTTGGACCAACATAATACGTGCGTTTTGTAATTTAAAAACGCTTCAAAGTTTAGTTTGTTTTGGAGTACGCCACAGCGGTTTGTGAAGTTCAATACGAGGAGAAATGGCGGATGTAAACAGCTGTTCGCAGGTGGTCGTTCAGCGTTGTGTGCTGTCTCGTGTGTGTTTTATGCCTGTGTCGTTCTACCTGCGGTTAAACAAGTTACAAGAGGACCTACCAACAAGCCCCTATAGCTGTTGTCATCGTATATGCAGTATTCGGAATTCGGCTGCAGCGGAGTCGTCATGTCAACGCAGAGACCCTCGCGCTACCCGTGATTAACGTCAGCTTCTGAAAAACGGATGTGTGTGTATTGCTCGTGATTGCGCATTAGCGGTTCCTGCTCCTAGCAATATTCTTGCACCAAACTTAGCAGCAAGCACCAACCCAAAAGCTCACGTCTGCCCCTGAACAAAGCCGCAAATGATCTGTGTGTAATTACTGAACGTGCAATGGAATTTGTGTTGTGAACGTTTATCTTAGCGCCAGCCTGGCTCGTCCGTCTCGGCGCCTGTGCTGTAATTATTCATACAAGTGCTCTCTGAATATTTCGAAAGGCGTAAAAGCCGACACCACATTTTTTTTTAGGAGCTGCAGTCACTAGTGTACGTAGTATCGTATCATTCTGGCAGACATGGGCATCGTCTATTTTCTCGTCCTATTTCTTGCGCTGTTAGTGTGCTGTGAATCTGTATCAAGAAGCTTAAGTTAATATGCTGCAGTACGTAGCGCAGCCGCGTAGCCACACGGCTAACATTAAAATACCTTGTTAGGAGTACGTTTGTTTGTTTAATAACAAAATCGAACGCTAAAATTTTGTATTCATGGTGGAAAGTGTAAGATAAGAAGCTATCGAAACTATCCGCTAATGGCATGCGTGTGCTTCTACCTGCTTCAGCACGTTATCCTTAAAGTGAGGCTGAATACCCCTGATAACCAAAAACATATGCAACTGGAGCAGGTGCTATGATTCCTTTCCTGGAAAGGAAAGCCAGCATCCCAGTCTGTTAAGCTAGTCATGCACTTAACCTATATTAGACCAATGTTAGAGCATGCTAACTGGAGCCATTTCAAACTGGGTTATTTGACCAAAATAAGAAAGTGCAAGGAAAGTGTCAAGGTACAGTCTAATCCGGTATTCCCGAACCGATTGTATTAGCAAAACTTTATGTCTCCCTGAATTGCCTGCATTAACCCAATGCTGAAAACTAGGGAAGCTGATTCCCTTTCTTGCTGCTGAAAAGCTGCTAGAATCTCAATAACAGACCACTTCTGTTCTGAGAGGAAGTGAGGGGCACTGACAATATCTCTAATCTTTTGTATGAGCCTTCACCTTGAACGAAAATGGAATAAAAATATTTACCTTTGCAAGCCTCAGAATCCAAACATTCTCAAAATTTTGAGGAGCCACATTAAATTTTTGAGATACAGACAATAAAAAGTGTGCCTAAGTACAAGTGCACACTGAACACACTTGAGTGGTTGAGTGGCCAGCTGCGAATGCAAAAGCGTCCATAGCTGCTACCTCGAGGTAACTGCTAGGTTGCACGTGTGTTTCTCCTATAGCCCATGTACCTGGCAAGGGGAATGGTTATACCTAGTCCTGTGCTTTTTCTTTTTTTTTTTCAATAGGTGGTGGCTAGCTGATTCAATCTGTTTATGTATTTATCATTTGTGTCCATCCTATGTGCATGTGTTTGTGTCATGTTCTGATTGTTATGCGTGCAGTGATGCAAGCATCTTTTTTTTAATATATTGCACTACAGTCATTTATTAAACTTTGTGTTGAAATGTACAAAATGTGGCCACCCAGTAATGACTAGGACAGCCAGCAGGATTGGCAAAAAATATGATGCAGATCCAATGCACTTGCTTGAATGGCCATGAGGCGAAGCTTTCACGCAACGGTCAGTTGAACTCTAGAAAACTAACTGCAGTGTTTACAGTTGTCCTTATTTCACCCGATGCAACACGTACTCATAGACAATGTTTGCTTATTCACCACACAGGTCACATAATGTAATGTATACATAGCACGGTGAACTCACTCAAACGTCGGCTCACTAAGACTTCAAACTAACCGTGAGTCTGAGTTCGTTTGAGCCTGACTGAGTAGAATTTTGGTGAATACGAGTAAGAGCAAGCTCAGTTGAGTAAACTTTTAGTGAATATTGTCATGTGGTAGTCAGGGAAAGCTGATCCAAGTATAATTTTAGTGAATGTGAGTCAAAGCAAGCTCGGCAAGTAGATTTTTGCTGAATATGACTCAGTGCAAGCTCACCTGAGTAGAATTTTGATGAATATAAGTGGGAGCAAGCTTGGCTAAGTAGATATTTGGTGAATATGACTCGGCGCAAGCTTGCCCGAGTAGAATCTTTGTGAATATTAGTCAGATCAAGCTTGGCCAAGTACAATTTTGGTGAATATGAGTCAGAGCAAGCTCGGATAAGTAGAATTTTGGTGAATATGACTGAGCAAGCTCGATTGAGTAATGATGGGATATGGTTATACGAGTTTATGCAGTAATACATGTAAGTGCAGACTCATTAGCAACAATGCCTCCATCTTGATGAGCTATACCTACGCCTCGTGATGAGTCTGCACACTTTATGAGCTGTGGACATGCAAGACCCACCCACACTTGAAAAGATCCTATCATTCACACGAAGGAATGCAACCGGCTGACTTCACTGCACAATTTTGATCTGCTTTTGTTTAATGTGTTATCTACTACTTATAAAAACCAGATGTCTGCCTGCTTTTCGCATTATTGCATGTGTTTTACAGGAAGTAGAGACAGAGAAGCAAGAAAAGGCAAGGATGTTTATGGCTAAGTAGTTTCTTAGAGTACTGCGATATGTTACAACCAGCATAAACAAAAGCAATTCGATGCACTGAAGTAAGAGAAATGTGCAATTACCTTTTAATGTGAGGGTTAATACATATGCAGTACGGATTCAAAGTCTGCAACACACTGAAGGTTTATAGCTTTTTTTATTCAGGAGAAAAATGGTGCATCAGAAAAATGAGAAAAAAACTGTTTAAATATTGCTTCGAAAATAAATTGGCAATACTGCTTAATCCCAGTCAAAGCGTGAAATATGCTATTGTAGAAGATTCATTACGATATCCAGTTTGCACGTTCGCTTTGCGTCTCGCAGCGGAAGTAACAGAACCTTGAAATGAGATATTTCATTGGGGAAAATGCGCATGAAAGCCCTAACCAACCGACTGCAACTAAATGGTCGCGCGTATAGCGTGACCTATTGACCATAGCATTTGTCCGTAGTTGCATATTCTTAAAATTGTTCCGTCCGTAAAAGCATACCGCGATAAAACTGTGGCGTTTTCGTATATCGCGAGTTGTCTCCAGAACCAGAAAATTGGGACGACATCCGAAGGCCATGCCTTCCCGTGAGGGACACCTCGTAGTATTTACCAACTCGCAGCGCGTGTGAATAACGGAAAATCACGCAAAAGTACGTACTATCAGCACCCGAAGCCAACCTAAAAAACAGCATCGTCAGATTAGCAACGTAGCGTGTCAACAAACTCGTAGAAATCTCAGAACCGAATCTGACCTACGAGTTTTTATCTGCACTGTTCGCGTGTCGGTGCTGATGTTACGTACCGATTGCGCAATCCAAGGCTCCACTCAATTAGTTGCACTGTTCGAGGCTTGTTGATGCAATATTTATAGACAAAAAAGTATCCGTAAACGTTGCGTTGAGCGACCGCCGCCATTTTCCAAAACAGACCACGAAATACCTCTCGGCGCAATTTCGACGGAAAAATCGTAGCGATTGCTGCGACGTTGCGACGCTGCGACCAACCGGTTGGTCGCAGCCGAAAATCGCGGAATCGGCCCTGCGACTGCGATTTTTGTCGCATGCGACGGAAATCGCACTTCCGGTGCGATAATCGCAGTGCAAAATCGCACCATGTGAAACGGCCTTAAGGCGTTTTCCCACATTGGCCCCCGTAACGTGGGGCCCCGGCTGCGTGCCGGGACGGACCATGGTCGTGGGGAAGGCTGGAGGTACCCGTCCAACGACTAGTAGCGACTTTAACCAGGCAATGGCGCGTGCCCATTTCCGCGGTGCGAGCTGCACCTCAGGCGTTCGATGACCTGCGAATCCGCCGGTTCCTCCTCCGTCGCAGTCATCGAGCCTGGCGTGGGTCCTGGTGGTGGCGTGGTCTTCTACGCGCTGCTGCAGCTCCCGGCGCCGCCGTTCGAGAAAGGCATCGCCAGCGCAGGTTACATCAAGCGCGCGTTCGCGCCAACACCAACTCAAGAGCGGCTCCGTCCCGCGGTGCGTGGTTCTCTGGTTCTCCGCTGCGTTGCGGTGTTGGCATTGAGGCAAGGCACTGAGCGGGCGGCGGCTCCTTCCGGTGACCTGCTGTGTGCACTCGTCAGAACGAGGTCGGAGAAGAAAACTAGACCAGGTGTGCGCCAGGGGACTGTTTAGGGCCTCTCGGTTCCTGCAAGCTAGACCTCAACATGGTTTAGGGCCTGTGGTTCCTGCAAGACCTCAACTCCGAGGCTGCACCACCTGGTTCTGCTCAATCTTCGCGAGTAGTCCGTCATGGAAGCCACTCAGGTTTAGGGCCTGCGGGTTCTTGGAAGGCCTCGATGACTCGGCCTTGACGGCTCCACCGATCCTCGTTCGGTGCATTATCAGTCTCCTAGGTGGGCCCGCCGGAAGGAGTGTCATGCCGTCGCTGCCAGCCACCGTGGGCCAGTGCCGTCAACGCTCTTGCAGTGCAGCTGCGGGGAAAAGCGCTGACCACGGAGGAAGGAATGACGCTAGCGAATGCTTGTACCCGTTGTGCCGACGACCAACTACACCACCCGCCGCCGATTCGTCGCTTCTCCTCGTTTTGTGCCTTGCGGTGCGCTCGCCGTGACGACGTGGCTTGAGTGAGCGAGTGATTTTGCAAGGCGGAGCAGCGGTGTGTGTGTCTTTCGTTGTTGTGTGTCTTTCGTGGTGATCGTGGCCGTGCTCAGCGAGTGCATAGCATCGTCACCCATGGCGACTCGGCATCTCTCGTCGTCCGTGCCGCCGGGTTCGAACGCCGTGTTGCCAGCCGGTGCCGTCAACGCCGTCGCAGAGCGAGGGGCAGTGTGGGAACGCTGACGTGAATAGTGGATAGGAGCCAACCGTGGACAAAGAAGAGGACGGACGCGCGAGCAGTGGTGCGAGAGACACGCGAGCTATGGTTGGGCGCCCTTCGGCGCGGCCGGCTGAGACTGGAGCTGCTGCAGTGGACCGCGGGACCGAGGTGTTTTCCCACAAGATATATAGTCAAAATAACTAGTTCGACTTGCTCGACGCATAAACAAGGATGTACAGCTCACCAGAGACTGACAGCATGTGGTAACTGCTCGTGTTTTGTGCAATGTCTTATAAAAGAGTACAACGCGGCAGCGTTATCGGGACCCGTTCGCATACGGAAAGTTGGCTTCATTCACTAGAACATAGAACGTGGGAAAGCCAGCTTACCAAGACCAAGCTTACACCGATCCCCTTAAAGTCGGCTTCACTTTTAAACTGAAATGCATTGCTGGTAAGACGTTTTTTCAGGGGCAATATAAGTGGTTTATATTAAAATGTGAAGGCCCTAGCACCTTTTTTATTATTTTATTAATTGTTTGCTATTGCCCCGACGCGCGCACGTCTGGTAGAAATGCTGCAAAGGGGTTTTTGTTTGTTTCCTCGTAGCAGAATTAGGTTTTCTCGTACATTAAAATTACAATCCAACGCCGATTGGTGAACAATCCGCGCCGAATGGTAAAGTCGTACTTTACCGTTCTTCTGACGGATTTCACTGTGAGAAATTCAATTTTTGTTTACCAAAACCTTGCAGTACGTGGAGGGCCTGCGCGGTCGGTGTGGTTGGATGATTTTCTCCGCCACCCGCGATCACACGCCGGTTGCCGACGCCGGACTTTCTGTGACACGGGGCCCTAAACGCCATCGCGTTAAAATAATAACCAATTCACGCGCGAAACGCAATACCTCAACATACGTCATCGCTGGAACAACCCGAATAGAAAGGTCGGAACACTGCGAGATGACGTGTGTGTCACGTATTACTTGCTATGGTATAGACCACCACGTGAAGGACGCTATAGTGTTTTCCACAAATACAGGATGTTGTGTGTTGTATTTTCGAACCGATTGTCTGCAGTTATGTAGCGGCACAGGTATCTTAACTCAGCATCGTCAAAGAAATGGCAGGCATCTCACGGAATAACAGACCACATGTTGGACCGTCTTGTTGCATTCTCTAATCTTCACGCTGCTTCGCCGGTTCGGAGTCCGCATATTTCGAGCTCGCTCCGAAATTCAAGGTAGATGACCATCACGCAGTCTGAACGTGCACCGCCGTCTTGGAGCAGGCAGACTGGGGGTGCGCAGTTGCGACGTGCTTTCTGTTTTGCAGCGAAAGTTGAATATGGCTAGGCGAAACGAAAAACCGTTCGTCCCATGCTTCTCTAAACGTCTTCATTGGCTGCGCCGTCAGTTATGTCGTTCTCTACGTCGCACCCAAGCACGCGCGCCATTGGCAGCGCCGTTAGTGACTTCGTTCTCTGCGTCGTACCTGCTCTGCCCGCAACACCGGCTCCTCGGCTCGCCTTTGTCGCATGCGTTCGATATCTCGAGTTAGCTCGGTGTCGTGGTTAGCAGCGTCCGCCCGCCATTGGCGCTTGCGTTCCACTTCGCGATTTCAACGTGGACGTTTCGTCGCAGCCGAAGCCAAAGTTCCGCTCGAGAAACTCCCGCCGAAAGCGGGCGTTGGCCCCGGTGAACGCGTTCCCGCCATTGTCACGTTGACCCTGCTCTGCCCGCCACGCCTCCTCCTCGGCTCGCCGTTGCCGCATGCGTTCGATATCTCGAGTTAGCTCGGCGTCGCGGTTAGCATAGGGAGCCTAAACGGCGCTTGCATGTAGGCTCCCTAGGTTAGCAGCATCCGCCCGCCATTGGCGCTTGCGTTCCACTAGAAACACAAACATGTAACCAATAATTGAGAAACGCTTCACTACAGCGTCGGGATTAAGCCACTGCTAAACACCGGGGCCGCACGTTTCAGCTTCGCTGGTTAACCATTTGTACGGAGTGCTTGGGCGGTGTTACTTTTTTAACATTTATTTTTCAGCGATATATCTACCCACAACAGTTGGGCCAAAACAGCGCAGATGACAATGCAAGCCACCATTGGGATGCTGGTTGAAGATAATAAAGGTGAGGGCGACATCGATGCACTCAAGCTTGCTTGTCTTGCGTGTAGCGGTACCCATCAGAGCAAAGTCGAGGAATGGTGTGCAAGACAAGAGATCACAAGATCAATAGATCGAGTTGCTTCCAAAAATCACTAGAGCGAGCTTTGGCACCACAATCGTTCGGCTACCACGGAAATGAAGGGCAGTGCATTGATTTGTCTAACCTTCGTGCTTGTTGTGGCTTCGACGTCGTTGTGGCAATGCACGCATCGGAAGCCTACACGCCGTCCGTCTGAGTGTGGTGCCTGTGCAATATTTTGTTTGAGATAATCAAATCTCGCGAAGTCACAAGGCCGTTTCAAGCCGGAAGAATCGATGTTTAGGCAAATCCGTGTGCTAATAATAAGCATCGTCTCCAAGCCAGCTAAGCATCCATACCTGCACCCCCCGCAGACACTAGTGGCACAGTTTCCTCTGGTGGTAGGAACTTTATGCGGAAGACAGTTGTAAAAAATGTCACAGTTTCGCCCTAAGGGCGAAGCAATGCATGCGATAGCAACACAGCAATGTCATACGAAGTAAGGTGAGCGGCTTTGGTAGCAATATGAATTGTAGTAAACATGAGCTGATTAAGTAAGCAGGTGTGCTGCGGCGTAAGTAGACCGACATGAAGAGAGACTCGATGACCACGAGAAGGCGCGTGTGAAACGGTGGCGTTCATGAGAAGCGCTTCCCGTGGGCAGCGCGTGCGAAGGGACACACCTGTAGCGCTGCACTGCCGATCCGGGCAGCATTGCGTGTGTAGCGTGCGTTGGAAAATGTGGCCCGACTATTACTAACTGAATGAACAAGCGTGGTGTGAGCGCGCACAAACACGAAGAGATCACACTGAATGACAGCAGACAACGACTGTCAAAACGCTGGCAGCAAGCATACGCCGCAGCGGGCGAAGGTACGTGCGGTCTATCGCTTCAACGGAAACTGAGCGGCGAATGCACTTAAAGGTCAGAGCCGTGTGGAGATAAGAGACGGTGCGAGCGAGCGACGAGCGCGGTTGTTGGCAGAGAAGTGCGCCCCCCCCCCCCCCCCCCCCCCTTGCTCCCTCCGGCGCTGGCTTCCTGCTTCCTTGCTTGCGCGTGGGAGATTGAGTGCGTTCGCTCTCCGTGATAGCGCGCGTCTCCGCACGCTTCCTCTCGGGCATACGGCGCGCGGCGAAGATTTTATCTATAGGGAACCTCACGGCGACGGCGACGGCGACGACGACGCCGACGGCAGAAATCCGGTTCAAGTGTCCATATAATTGCTATCGCAATAAAAGAAAATGTGAGCCCGCTCCGAAGTGTACCCCCCCCCCCCCCCCCTCCGTAGGTGCATGTCAGAACTGCAGGGCATTCAAAAGCGGCCAGTCGAATGTGCTTCAACTGAGCCCCACATTGATAATGGACTTGCCGCGCTACTAGGAGGTTAGTTATTTTAGTTACAATCAGTTACAGTGTACAGTGTATCATACATTTAGGGTAAGTAGGTAGGGTTGGCAAAAAGGCAATTTAATGCCTGACAAAGTGCCAAAGTCACAATGTATGACGTAGAAAAAGAAAACAAATTAGTAAATTATCCTTCCTCAATATAAAAAAGTCGACCTTACCGTGCGAATAGGCTTGCTACGCCAAAAAACACGCAAAAGCGAAATACGGGTGGCGAAGCCACCTTGAAGTCCCCGCACCAGCTCGCTTTGGCTTCACAGATTTTGATGGCGTCTGCTTGGAGATATAGTTATCTAGTTATCGCGGTGAATATCGACAGCATTGTATTCTAAAAGAACCTGAGACTGATATAGGCGTTCTTTCGAGAACTTTTATCGAGCCACAAAGGCTCAATACGAAACAAATACTTTGAAATCCGTGACGTCACACTGACGTGTACCAACACACTGACGTCCTACTGACGTATTTTGGCGCGAAATTCACAAACGGAACTTTGACCTTTATTTTATCTTCTAATCATGAAGCTATTGCGGAGAAATTAGCGAAAAATATAGTTTTTAAGGATTTGGTTTAAAACTGTGTGTGTGCGTGCGTGCGTGTGTGCGTGTGTGCGTGTGTGTGTGTTTGTCTTTAGGCGAAGCAGATGCGACGTTTTTAACTCCCCCTTACTTTTATTTTTTTCTAAAGAGCGCAATATGCTACATCTCTCGAATTAATCTGAGGCACAACCGCTCTTGCTGCAAGCGCACTCACCCGGCAAACGAAACCAGCTGCCTCGAGAAAGGGCATGCTGTCGTTCAGGGCGGCCACCCACAGTGGACTGTCCGAGAGGAGGCGGCGCACGTCCACCGCCTCTCCTCCGGTGCTCGCGTCGCCCTCCGAGACGTCGTCCGAGCTGCGGTTGCCTCGGAGATCAGCTGCCAGCTCCATTTCCCCAGGTCCGATGGTCTGCTGGAGCGCCTGCACGCAATGTAAGCCAGCCAGCTATAGCGTCATCGTGCGTGCTAAAAAAAGGAAGAAGAAAAAAAAGACGCGAGAACAACAGAAGACGCAAGAGGACCGGACGACTAAGGATGAGAGGGCCGACTAACAACTGAAGGCTTATCAGAAGAAACATGCAATATATGCTACACGCGTGTGGTATTTGGTGTGTTTGAACGAGGTGCGCGGGCACCATCACTCGTCTAGAAAAGAAGAGGAAGAAGGAGCTGGGCTCGCGGTGTGAATCTAACCGCCGAGCGATGCAACCACTGTTGTAAATACAACCTGTAAATAGCTGGTATTCTTACTGACTCGTCCTTCGCGTAACATTCTGTTGGAGGTGCGGGTATCGATCCCAGTAACTCGACTATGTCGTCGCCCCTATTCGTGATGTCCTCCTGGCGCGCGACATCTCTGTGCCACACTCCGTCGTTACCCTGCCGCTAATCGGATGTGTCTCCCCGTTGTCAATTTGGCTTGATAACGAAGCAAGTGTTACCTGAAGGCATAGCGGTGGCCACGCTCCGGTCAGTGACAGACGACCACGTCACTGCTTTTGCAGCCGACGCGTCTCCAGATCCTCCTGATTACCCGCAGGATGCCTTGAACCTCGACGGCCCATTACGTCCCATGGTCACTCCGGACCTCGCCCCTGGCCAAGCAGCCGCCCTATATCGCCTTTTGCTTTCCTATCACGACATATTCGACACTGACAATCGCCCACTTGGTCAGACGTCCCTTGTTAAGCATCGGATAAACACTGGTGATGCTGTTCCCATTCATCGCCGACTGTATCGCGTGTCCACGGCAGAGCGGCAAGTTATTCAGCAGGAAGTCAACAAGATGCGCGCCAAAGGCATTGTTGAGTCCTCGTCGAGCCCTTGGGCGTCGCCGGTCGTGCTCGTCAAAAAGAAAGATGGCACGTGGCGTTTCTGTGTTGATTACCGCCACCTAAACCGAATCCCTAAAAAGGACGTTTACCCGTTACCACGAATTGACGACGCTCTTGATTGTCTTCACGGTGCCAAATACTTTCGTCCATTGACCTTCGATCTGGTTATTGGCAGATTTCCGTCGATTAGCGAGATCAAGAAAAGACCGCTTTCGTCATTCCAGATGGCCTCTACCAATTTAAAGTTATGCCGTTTGGTTTATGCAATGCCCCCGCCACGTTCGAACGGATGATGGACTCTCTGCTTCAAGGTTTCAAATGGTCAACTTGCCTTTGTTACCTCGAAGACGTCCTTGTGTTTTCTCCTACGTTTGAGACGCACCTTGAGCGCGTCGCAGCTACCTTGACGTCTTCCGCAAGGCTGGGCTCCAATTAAACTCATCGAAGTGCCACTTCGGGCACCGACAGGCTACAGTGCTCGGCCATCTCGTCGATGCTTTCGGAGTACAAACCCGACCCGGAGAAGGTTCGAGCAGTAACAGCTTTTCCTGTACCTCAGTCTGCCAAAGACGTCCGGAGGTTTGTGGGGCTCTGCTCTTATTTCAGACGGATTGTGAAAGATTTCGCAGCAATCGCTCGACCGCTCACTGAACTTCTGAAGAAAGACGTGCCTTTTACGTGGGGTTCCCCTCAGGCTGCCGCATGTTCACGCCTTATCACGATTCTGACAAATCCACCGATCTTGGCCCACTTTGACCCGTCCGCACCTACAGAGGTCCGAACCGATGCCAGTGGTTATGGGATCGGCGCAGTTTTAGCGCAACGGCAACACGGACACGACCGCGTTATAGCCTACGCTAGCCGGCTCCTGACAACTGCAGAGCGCAACTATTCGATTACCGAGCGTGAATGTCTTGCTCTCGTCTGGGCTGTTTCAAAGTTCCGCCCATATTTATATGGCAAGCCCCTCTCAGTAATCACAGACCATCATGCGCTGTGTTGGCTTTCGTCGCTCAAGGATCCTACTGAATGTAGGCTCGGTCGTTGGGCTCTCCGACTACAAGAATATCCCTACACAGTGACGTACAAGTCGGGGCGCCAACACCAGGGCGCAGATTGCCTCTCTCGCTACCCAGTCCAAGACCCGACCTCTACGTCTGATACTGACACCGACGCCTGCGTTCTCTCCGTTTTTCCACTGGTCCATGTCGCCGACGAGCAGCGCTGTGACCGTCCTTGCGTATCATCATTGACCGCCTGAATGAATCGTCACTTGCCGACAGCTCCCTTCGCTTATTCACACTTCCAAGATGGCGTACTCTACCGCCACAACGTTCACCCCGACGGCCCAGCATTACTCCTTGTGATCCCTAAACACCTTCGCTCGGCTGTTCTCCACGAACTTCACCACCTCCCCACTGCCGGTCACCTCGGTGTGTCACGTACCCACGACCGGATCCGCCGACGCTCTTTTGGCCAGGGCTTGCTCGCTCCGTTCGAAGATACGCAGCTGCGTGTGAGAAATGCCAGCGACGCAAGACACCATCGACGCTCCCTGCTGGGTACCTTCAACCAATTGAGATTCCCGCGGAACCATTCTTTCGGGTTGGTTTAGATTTACTTGGTCCTTTCCTCTTTCTACCTCTGGGAACAGGTGGATCGCTGTGGCCACAGATTACGCCACGCGCTACGCCATCACCCGAGCGCTCCCTACAAGCTGCGCCACAGACGTTGCCGATTTTCTTCTACGCGACGTGATTTTATTACATGGAACTCCGCGACAACTTCTCACAGACCGTGGCCGGACATTCCTGTCAAAAGTTATCGCGGACATCCTGCAGTCCTGTGCCACGAGGCACAAGCTATCCACGTCATACCATCCGCAAACGAATGGCCTCACGGAGCGTCTTAATCGCACTCTCACAGACATGCTCGCGAAGTATGTGTCTTCCGACCACACTGACTGTATGGACCTCGCTCTACCGTTTGTCACCTTTGCGTATAATTCCTCGCGCCACGACACAGCCGTTATTCGCCATTTTTCCTTCTGTTCGGCCGAGAACCAGCACTGCCCCTCGACACAAGCCTCCCTGTTCACGCAGCACCCACCAGTGAATATGCACTTGACGCCGTCGCCCGCGCTGCCCACGCAAGGGAAATTGCCCGTGACCGTCTCTGCACTCCAAGAGAGCCAACGGCGTTTGTACGACCAGCGACACCGCGACGTGCACTTCCCGCCTGGTTCTTTGGTGCTTGTATGGTCTCCGTCGCGTCAGGTCGGCCTGTCAGAAAAACTGCTGTCTCGTTACACAGGCCCCTACCGAGTGCTACGTGCCGTGACTCCCGTCACCTACGAGATCGCCCCTGACGCCCCATCTGCTTCCCAGTCCAGTGATATCGTGCACGTTACACGACTGAAGCAGTATCACCCTCCAGTGATGACATTTAGACGCTCCGGGACGTCGCTTCTGCCGCCGGGGATTATGCTACACGCGTGTGGTATTTGGTTGTTTGAACGAGGCGCGCGGGCGCCATCACTCGAGAAAAGAAGAGGAAGAAGGAGCTGGGCTCGCGGTGTGAATCTAACCGCTGAGCGCTGCAACCACTGTTGTAAATACAACCTGTAAATAGCTGTATGTAGTCTTACTGACTCGTCCTTCGCGTAACAATATAAAGTATGCATGAAGGCGTGCGCGTATGCACTCGTCTAAAGCAGCCATCTGCACCCCCATGTTCCCAAAGGCTAAAAGTAAAAAACCGCGACACCAAAGACACCGTATCACCAACAGCATGTATGTTGGTTATACAGTCAAACCTCGTTATAAAGAATGTATGGGGTATAACGAAATAATGCATATAGCAATGTAAGTGAAGTTCACCTTGAAATCCCCATAGAGATGTGTGTGGGTGTAGTACAGTACTTGTATGTATATGATATAGCGAAGTA
Source organism: Dermacentor silvarum (assembly GCF_013339745.2). Taxonomy (NCBI): domain Eukaryota; kingdom Metazoa; phylum Arthropoda; class Arachnida; order Ixodida; family Ixodidae; genus Dermacentor; species Dermacentor silvarum. The sequence goes on from NC_051155.1 coordinate 54,498,943, forward strand.
ATGGATATAACAAAGAAATTCTGGCTCCCCCTACAACTTCCTTATAATGAGGTTTTGCTGGATACGTAAAAAAGGCTCCTTGTTTTTTCAAGAACATAAGGTGTAGTTGTAGTGCAGAGAAAATATCCCTTTTCTTTTCCACGTGGTAGACTTCCAGGAATGTGTCTTCTCTCCATTTTTATGTTGTATACCAACGTGTGTTCTTATGTAATGTTGTAATAACTTCTCGTCCATTATGACATCTCAGATCTTACTGAATGAGCTACGCTGAGTGCGTGTTTATGTATGTCGGTTGTATGTCCTTTCTGTATTCGCTGCTGGTATGTGTGTGTGTGTATGTGTGTGTGTGTGTATGACACCTTTATTCACATGTATTTTAGGGGCCATGTATGTTGTAAAGAATGAATTCCGTTTAATCAAACATAATTAATGTATGTATGTCTGGCCGCCTCTTCTATCTTGTATGTATCTTGATCTCCCATGTGCGCTTCTTCCTTCTCTTTTACGAGAATGAATGTGAATACATATGTATGTATGTATGTATGTATGTATGTATGTATGTATGTATGTATGTATGAATGAATGAATGAATGAATGAATGAATGAATGAATGTATGTATGTATGTCTGCTTGTATGTATGTATGTATGTATGTATGTATGTATGTATGTATGTATGTGTTGTATGTATGTATGTATGTATGAATGAATGATGTATGTGTGTATGTATGTATGTATGTATCTGAATGAATGAATGAATGAATGAATGAATGAATGAATGTATGTATGTATGTCTGCTTGTATGTATGTGTATGTCTGCTTGTATGTATGTATGTATGTATGTATGTTGTATGTCTGCTATGTATGTATGTATGTATGTCTGCTTGTATGTATGTATGTATGTATGTCTGCTTTTGTATGTATGTATGTATGTATGTATGTATGTATGTATGTATGTATGTATGTATGTGGTGTATGTATGTATGATGTATGTATGTATGATATGTATGTATGTAGTATGAATGATGTATGTATGGTATGTATGTATGTATGAATGAAATGAATGAATGAATGAAATGAATGAAATGAATGAATATGTAATGAATGTATGTATGTAATGAATGTATGTAATGAATGATGTATGATATCTGTGTTGTGTGTATGTTTGTGTGTGTGTAATGTATGTATGTATGTGTATGTATGTGTATGTATGTATGTCTGTTGTATGTGTGTGTGTATATGTGTGTGTATGTATGTATGTATGTCTGTATGTATGTATGTATGTATGTATGTGTGTGTATGTGTGTGTTGTATGTGTGTGTATGTATGTGTGTATTGATTTAGTATATGTATGTATGTATGTGTGTATGTATGTTTATGTATGTGTGTGTGTGTATGTGTGTGTATGTATGTATGTATGTATGTATGGGTATGTATGTAATGTGTATGTATGTAGTATGTATGTATGTGTGTATGTGTGTATGTTGTATGTATGTATGTATGTTGTATGTATGTGTGTGTTTGTATGTTTGTGTGTGTATGTATGTATGTATGTATGTATGTATGTGTAGTATGTATGTATGTATGTATGTATCATCCATCCATCCGTCCGTCCGTCCCTCCCGTTTTCTCCCGCCTACCTGGGTCACTGGGTAGTCAGTGGTCGAATGGTTAGCGCATCGGGCTGCTTTGCTGAGTGGACAGGGCTCGAAACCAACCATCGGACCAACTTGGGTCACCGAGTATGCGGCAACGTGCACATACGTGCCGCTCTTCAACGAACCTATTTCACGCCGACGTAGATCAACGTAAATGCAGGTATGTTGTGTTCAAAGAAACTCTCTTACGCCAACTTAGAGTACTGGGCATGTGCCAGTGGGTTCGTGCTGCTCTTCAAGAAGGCTGCCTCAATCTAGGCGGGCTTGAGACGTTCCAGTGCAATTGTGTCAGGTTGGCCGTTGATGCATACGACGGAGGTAGTAGGGCGGCGCTCGAGAACGGGATGTGAGCCGGCATAATGGGATTGCAGCGGCTTCCGCACAGCACAGTTGCGCCCGAAGATATGGATACCAGAGCTGAGTGCCGGAGAAAAGTGCGAAGCTCTTTTGTCTTGCGGACGTCTAGGGACGGGCGAAGCTGGCTGAAAAAGGCTTGTAGGTCGGAAATGTAATCGACGGCTGATGACATAGGGGTTCTGGTGGCGATTACGAAGAAAGCGCACGGAAGTCGTAGCTTGGTGCCGTAGACTAAGTGCAGGAGCAGCCCAGGTAGCTCTTGAGTACGGTTCTGTTGCTAAGCAAAACAAGAGGCGGTTGGAGCGCCCACTTCTCGGGTGATTTGCGCGCAATCAGCGAGGACTTGAGGTGGCGGTGAAAACGCTCAACAAGTCCATTGCAAGGTTTAAGTAGTCGTGCGGAAACGCGTTGTTCCGAGAAGCTTTAGCAGCTCTTGGAATAGGGTGGCGCCCGCCGTGGTGGCGTAGCTGCTATGGTGTTGCGCTGCTAATCACGAGGTCACGGCATGAAATCCCGGCCGCGGCGGCTGCATGTCGATACCCAAGTTAGCGTCAAATACGTTCACTGAAGAGCGACACGCACCTACTGGCATACTCCAAGTAGGCGTCAAAGAGTTTCTTAGAACAACTGTACGTACCCAGTCCCCTATGTCGGCTTGATATTGGGGGCGAGGACTTACCGAGCGACATCCCTCACAGACTCAGTGCGCAGTGTTATCAGACACCAATACGCCAATAAGTATCTTTTTTTAAATCACCGACGGTTACGATACTCCTTAATGCGAAATTTCAGTGCAGCTGTATGCGCGTGCTTTCATTTCGCAATATACTGGCTGGCGCGGACAATCTGTATCGTGCGGCACGTTGCAAACGGAGCGAAGTGTGGCGCGATGGCCTCGCTAATCGGGAGATCGTGAGAGGAAGCGCGTGGGTGACACATGGGCGCGATTAACAGCAGCAGCAGCCGACAACCTCCGCTCATGGAGCGCTTTGTTTCCATACAGAAGATGCGCGCTAATCTGGCGCCATCTCATAGCCATCGCCACAAATCCCCTCGTGCGCGGCAGTACGCTTTTCTTCTCACACTTTCACCATAACCTCCTCCGCTTTCCGCCACATGGTTCCGCTGCACCCTCCTCCTCGCGCTCTCTACGCTCTCGCCGCTTTTTTCGTCCCCGCTGTGCCCCACGTTCGCTCTCATTCTTCACTCTGCTCGTTCGCTCGGTTACGCCGACGCTCGGCGCAGGAACAGGCGCCTAAAAAACGCTGAGCCTAACTATTTAGTCAATATTTATCTCCGAAAGACTTAGCAAGCACATCAGCTGTCTCACGCACAAAATGAAACTCGGCAGCAATGCTGTCCCGTCTTACGTTCAGACTTTCTCATTTAGTGTGCGTGAGCTTTTGTGATTCCTAAATCCTTCAGTGATGAGCTCGAAAGTTTTGCCCAAGCTGCTGCACGTCAAAACCGTGTCAGGCGCGATAGTGTTATACTGCCAACAAACTTTACCTCGCGTGAATCGCAACCACTGAAAACATAGTGGTGCCACTTTTAGGCGCACTATACCACGTGCCCCAGCTAACGTTAGCCAAACTGTTGAACGAAAGAAAATGCACGGTGCAAGATAAAAATATAAGACCTGCATGGCGTTCGGTCGTGAGTCTTAAAACCTTACCTTGCACCGTGTTTCTCGGCTTTTTTTCATTCAGCAGCTTGGCTAACGTTAGCTGGGACGCCCTGTATAATCGGCAATGCTTCCCTCGACCACTGCGCACCTCTGACTCGCCGTACCTTTGACAGCAGTGCTGCCACCTGGCCCGAGCGGATGGCAGCGTCGAGGATTGCCAACCGCGATGGAGACCCCGGCTCCAGCCAACATTCTTCCTCGATGCTGTTGTTGGTATTGCTGCATTGTGAGAATGTTAAACTTCATGAAAGCGGCGCAGGTAGAACTTTAACCGCGGTCAAATATCAACTAAATGATATGGTTTCTTTTGCAGAAAGTTAATTCCAACAATTTAAGAGGTTCTTCAGGCGAAGAGCTGTTGCAAACAGCTTAAGTTTGCCCGGAAACCTTACATGGCTGGAGAACAGTCCAGTGTGCTTGTTTACCTCTGCGTAAGTGTTTTCCCCATTCGCGCTGCAAACGTGAACGCGAGATCCAACTAGCCTATTTTCGCACATTGCAGCATATATAGAGATCAGGTCGAGTGGGCTGAATTGTGGAAATCTGTGGACAAACGACAAATAAGGAACATTCAAAACTGATAAATTTATAAATTGAGGCATTCATTGATGTGAAATAGCTTGATATAGCATAAAATTAGCAAGGAGGAGGTTTGAAATTGTAAGGAACAAGTTATATAGAGTAGAAGATAAGCGGCACAATGTCCTCAGCGATTTCTACGGCATACGGAAATTCGGAGCAATTTCCCACGATTAGGCTATAGCTATAACTAAAATGAGGCCAGCTCAGCGCGTTTTTCACGGCATTATAGTTTGGTTAGCGTGCGAGGCTATTGTAGAGCTGTACTAGACCGCTGGCGAAGGTCGGTAGTGACGCGGCCACGCACCTGGAGCGCGAGTCGAGAGCGGCGACGCGGCGGACCCTGAGCGCCGGAACAAAGTCGCCTTGCGCGGCCAGCCGAGCCAGGTGCTCGATGACGACGGCACGGTCGGCCGACTCAAACACCTCGGCGCTCAAGTTGTAGTATGCCAGCAAGGAGTGCACCTCGGCCGCTTCCACGGGCTGCGCCCTCATCACCTGGAGGCACCTCTGCGCACAGTCACGTGAAGTCCCTATAGATAAGGTGGCGTCGTTCTCCATTTTCCGCTACCCTCCCCCTCGCATCATCCTGCTGTATAAACGGACCGACAGATCCCTGAAAAGGTTCAAAATCACTGAACACGCGTGCGAAAACAAATAGCTTGAAGATTATTTCGTATACACTTATGTTCTATATATGCTTTTTTTGAAACTGTAATGCGCACAGTAAACCCCTATTCGTGCGTATGTTGGCGGAAACTATGTTATAAAACGTACTGAAAAAAAATCAAGCCAGTTCCATGCTTGTAAAATTTGATGCATCAGCAGAGCTCTGCAAGGCCAAAAGAATGCTTTTCTGAGAACAATAATTCAAGCGCGATTACGCGATTCTTTGCCTGATAATGTAGTGTCGTCCATGTATACGGAGTCAATGGCTTTAAGTGCGTTTTTGCGCGAAGTGGTCGCGTCTCTTGATATACTTAAGGCAAGATTTTCAAGGGAATATCTGGCCGTAGTTACTCGTAACAAAATTGTACAGAGATCTTGTTGACGCATTCTTGCCTGCCCCTTTGTATCGTACAGTATTTGTTTCGGGTTCAGAGCGAGATGTTCTTAAGAGAGTTAAAAGAGTGTCGGTAAGAGCCTCCGTTAAATCTTTCTTTTTCCAAATACATACAGACACTCTCCCAGTAAAGCCGTAGCTGCAAAGCAAATGCCTATTTGTACCTTGGTCCGTGAACTGCTTGTTATGCAAAAAGTTTTCGCAGTTTCACCCGTAAGGCGAAGCATCAATTGCGATAGCAAATTTGTAGAGAGCTATACGGAATAAGGATAGTAGTTTTATCAGCTGTACAAACTTGGACATGCAGCAGCACCGGCAACACACAGAACTGTTGTCGACGCCGTCGGCGTTTTGCCCGCGTTCGCACAAAACGCGCGCGGCGTTGGTGACTGTTGCAGTAGCCTCTGGGGGCGGCTCCGAGGTTTTCGACGAGAACAGAACGGGACACTCGTCGAGCAGCGTCGGAAGTCTTTACCACCTTCTCGCCTCGCAACGTTTTATTGCGATAGCAATTATATGGACACTCAAAAGCAGATTTCTGCCGTCGCCGTCGCCGTCGCCGTGAGGTTCTGTATGACGTCAATGGGGATGAAATTGTGGCCGCGCGCCGCCGAACGCTGTATGTGCGAGTGAAAGGGCGCGAGGGACGCGCTCTTTCACGGGGAGTGAACGCACGGCGGAGAACAAACGCGCGTTCTGCGCCGTGCTTCCTTAAGGGCTGCAGAAGTAGGCGTCTCTTTCCTCCTTTACAATCACCATATATGTAGAGCAAACGCGCCTTCTTCCGATGCGCGAGAGGCCGTGGGGGAGGGGGGGAAGGGGGAGGGAAGGGAGGCGACGTTTAGCTGCGGCACCAAGTGCCTATTTATATCAGAGGCTCCGGCAACAGTCACCAACGCCGCACGCATTTTGAGCGCACGCGGGCAAAACGCCGACGGCGTCGACAACAGTTCTGCGCGTTGCCGGTGCTGCTGCATGTCCAAGTTTATACAGCTGATAAAGCTAATATCATTACTCCGTATAGCTCTCTACAAATTTGCTATCGCAATTGATGCTTCACCTTTCAGGTGAAACTGCGACCACTTTTTATATCAGAGGCTCCGGCAACAGTCACCAACGCCGCACGCATTTTGAGCGAACTCGGGCAAAACGCCGACGGCGTCGACAACAGTTCTGCGTGTTGCCGGTGCTGCTGCATGTCCAAGTTTAAACAGCTGATAAAGCTAATATCATTACTCCGTAGAGCTCTCTACAAATTTGCTATCGCAATTGATGCTTCGCCTTTCAAGTGAAACTGCGACAACTTTTTAGATAAATAGGCATTTTGTGCCGCAGCTAAACGTCGCCTCCCTTCCCCCCCACGGCCTTCCGCGTGTCTGAAGAAGTCGCGTTTGCTCTACATATATGGTGATTGTAAAGGAGGAAAGAGACGCTTTATTCAGCAGCCTTTAAGGGAGCACGGCGCAGAACGCGCGTTTGTTCTCCGCCTTGCGTTCACTCCCCGTGAAAGCACGCGTCCCTCGCGCCCTTTCACTCACACATACAGCGTTCGGCGGCGCGCGGCGCCGATTTCATCTCCATTGACGTCATACGGAACCTCACGGCGACGGCGACGGCGACGCCGACAGCAGAAATCTGCTTTGGAGTGTCCATATAATTGCTATCGCAATAATAGGCACTATAGTGCCGCAGCTAAACGTCGCCTCCCTTCCCTCCCCCTCCCCCCTCCCCCATGGCCTCTCGCGCGTCGGAAGAAGGCGCGTTTGCTCTACATATATGGTGATTGTAAAGGAGGAAAGAGACGCCTACTTCTGCAGCCCATGGTGTCACGCGCGAGCACGGCGCAGAACGCGCGTTTATTATTGCGATAGCAATTATATGGACACTCAAAAGCAGATTTCTGCCGTCGGCGTCGCCGTCGCCGTCGCCGTGAGGTTCCGTATGACGTCAATGGAGATGAAATCGTGGCCGCGCGCCGCCGAACGCTGTATGTGCGAGTGAAAGGGCGCGAGGGACGCGCTCTTTCACGGGGAGTGAACGCACGGCAGAGAACAAACGCGCGTTCTGCGCCGTGCTTCCTTAAGGGCTGCAGAAGTAGGCGTCTCTTTCCTCCTTTACAATCACCATATATGTAGAGCAAACGCGCCTTCTTCCGATGCGCGAGAGACCGTGGGGGAGGGGGGGAAGGGGGAGGGAAGGGAGGCGACGTTTAGCTGCGGCACCAAGTGCCTATTTATATCAGAGGCTCCGGCAACAGTCACCAACGCCGCACGCATTTTGAGCGAACGCGGGCAAAATGCCGACGGCGTCGACAACAGTTCGGCGCGTTGCCGGTGCTGCTGCATGTCCAAGTTTATACAGCTGATAAAGCTAATATCATTACTCCGTATATCTCTCTACAAATTTGCTATCGCAATTGATGCTTCACCTTTCAGGTGAAACTGCGACAACTTTTCTCCGCCGTGCGTTCACTCCCCGTGAAAGCGCGCGTCCCTCGCGCGCTTTCACTCGCACATACAGCGTTCGGCGCGCGGCGACGATTTCATCTCCATTGAAGTCATACGGAACCTCACGGTGACGGCGACGGCGACGGCGACGCCGACGGCAGAAATCTGCTTTTGAGTGTCCATATAATTGCTATCGCAATAAAAACCAGAGACGATCGAGGATATCTTTCTGAACTGTCATGGTCCGGTGTTTTCGTGGGATGTTCTAAAACGCAGCATTAAAAATGATCTGCCGATAAGTCCATCTGGGATACGTTTTCTGCCATGCGCTGAACCAGGGGGAGTGCCCTGCTATCTGTTAATGCTTCTGTGCAGGCATATCGTGTGGAGAACGCGTATGTATGTGAAGCATGAGCATAATGTTGTGACCCCTGCTCAACAGTTATTTATTGAAAGTGTGCTATGCATACGGGAATTTTTCCATGCACAAAGCGATCCTCCCAATTGGTTACCTGTTTTGGACAAACTGACCACGCTAAATCCTTTTTATTGCGGTAGCAATTATATGGACACTCAAAAGCAGATTTCTGCCGTCGCCATCGCCGTGAGGTTCCGTATGACGTCATTTGGAGAAGAAATCGTCGCCGCGCGCCGAACGCTGTATGTGCGAGTGAAAGGGCGCGAGGGGCGCGTCTTTCACGGGGAGTGAACGCACGGCGGAGAACAAACGCGCGTTCTGCGCCGTGCTCGCTTAAGGGCTGCAGAAGTAGGCGTCTCTGTTCTCCTTCACAATCACCATGTATGTAGAGCAAACGCGCCTTCTTCCAACGAGCGAGAGGCCGTGGGGGAGGGGGAGGGAAGGGAGGCGACGTTTAGCTGCGGCACGCAGTGCCTATTTATATCAGAGGCTCCGGCAACAGTCACCAACGCCGCACGCATTTTGAGCGAACGCGGACAAAACGCCGATGGCGTCGACAACAGTTCTGCGTGTTGTCGATGCTGCTGCATGTCCAAGTTTATACAGCTGATAAAGCTAATATCATTACTCCGTATAGCTCTCTACAAGTTTGCTATCGCAAATGATGCTTCGCCTTTCAGGTGAAACTGCGACAACCTTTTCTCACAACACACTGGCCAGACACTTAGAAGTGTTTTTATGCTCATGTAACTTTTTACAATGTACCTTCTTTTGCCAAGCCGGTAATAAAGAAAAAGAAGTGGGTGTCTAGCGTAGTGGGTATGACGCTCGGCTCAAGAGCGTGAGTACCCGGGCTCAAATCCCACCTCGCCAAGAAAGTTTGCATTTTTTTTCTTTCTCTCTCTCTTTCTTTCTCTCTCTCGCTCTCATTTTCTCTTTCTCTCGCCCATAGAAAGTTGTGTTACACTCATCGGTACAATGCAATCATATGGTTCCCATGAATGCATGTTCTGCAATCGTGGGTGTATAGCGCGGTGGTTAGGACGCTCACTTTCGGACCGCGGGTACCCGGGTTCGAATCGCGCCTCGCCAAGAAAGTTCATTTCTATTGCTTTATTTCTCCTGCTCTTTGTCAATCTCTCCTCCTCTCTCTGCACCTCCTCTCTCGCCACTCCCCGACCACCTGTGGCTGGCGCTGATCAACGCTCGGTACAGTTCAACCTCGGCCTTAAACAGCTCCGCTGTTAAAAGAATACGCCGCTAACCGGCCGAAATGCCACGTGACCGCATTAAGCTAGTCACGCGCGGGCGATGCGGGCGAGCGCAAGCGTGAGGAGGGAGGATGCTGGGCAAAAGAGCAGCACTGCCTTGAGTGGGAATGGAAGCACTGCAGCCGCCAACATGCTTCAAACACATTTTAGTTTTTGGATGCAGATCTTTATCGGATTCGCTGCGTGGGACAACCTGACCAGCGCTGCCCATGCGCAAGTGCTGGCTGTTCCAGCAGCAAATGGTGGAGGTACCAGCTCGCCCGACCGGTCGACCGAGGACCCGTTCCGCTGTGAGGCCACCGAAGCCTTCTTTCATGCAAGCGGACCATGCCTCATCGAAGCGCTGTCATTTCCGGCTGCCAAATCGACAGACGCATCAACGCCGGCACGCCTTAAAAGTAGCCGGAATGACTGGCGCCTCTTCAGTGGGAATGGAAGCACTGCAGCCGCCAACATGCTTCAAACACATTTTCGTTTTTGGATGCAGGTGAGCGCAGCACCTCAACTTTTCCGTAAAAAGTCAAACAATGTTTGGCTGCTAGTGCTTCCAGGCCCACAAGTATTGTTCCAATTAGCATGTGAATGTGTTCTTGTTTCCAAGTTGTTATTTATGTCCGGCAACGTTGAGCTAAACCCTGGACCCCCTAAAGAAGATCCTACCCTATTTAACAAGGAGTTGCTACAGCTTGTTAAATCGCTACACGACAAATTTGATTCTAAGCACGAAGAAGTGATGACCGCCTTGAGTGAAGTCAAAGAGGCTCAATATTCAATGGAGCAACAAATAGCCGATATCGACAACAGACTCTCCGCAGTTGAACAGTGCATTCGATCGTCTGAAGGGCAGCAGGGTGAAAGCCTCGTACCGCAAGTAGCCGTATTGAACCAACGGCTCAATGAATTTGAAGACCGTTCACGTCGCGAAAATTTAATATTTCATGGGGTGGCAGATAGCGCTGCGGAAACTTGGGCGCAGTCGGAAGAGAAAATTTGCTCGGTTTTAAATTCAGCATTAAATCTGAACTTAAATAAGAGCGATGACCGCATTTCCAGGGCACACAGACTTGGTCGTTTTGTCCCTAAAAAGTCC
>NC_051155.1:54509610-54548578 GCF_013339745.2 Dermacentor silvarum
GTGCTAGTGAGCGCCAGTGAGTGTGAGTGGAAGTTAGTGCGAGTGCGAATGAGTGCTGCAGTGAGTGTGAGTGGAGGTGAGTGTGAAACGTGAGTGCGGGGCCTGGAAAAGTTATGGTGAGTGAGTGTGAGTGAGTGTTCTCCCACACTGCCGACCTATGCTATCTATCTATCTATCTATCTATCTATCTATCTATCTATCTATCTATCTATCTATCTATCTATCTATCTATCTATCTATCTATCTATCTATCTATCTATCTATCTATCTATCTATCTATCTATCTATCTATCTATCTATCTATCTATCTATCTGTGCTTCTAACTGTTCTCCCGCAAATCTGGGTCTCTGGGTAGTCCATGGTCGGATGAGTAGCTCGTCGAGCTGCTCTGATGAGGGAACAGGGTTTGAAGCCAACCGTCAGATCAAGTTCGTTCACTGGGTATGTGCCCCCTGTGTACCTATGTGGCCGCTCGTCAACGAACCTATTTGAAGCCGACATAGGTCACTGGGGATGCGGGACTGGCTGTATAGCACAGGCATGTGCCGCTCTTCGATGAATAGATTTCACGCTGACTTGGAGCATTGTGTAAGTACCACTCGGTCTGTGCTGCTCATCAAACCTCTTTGATCCCAACTTGGGCCACTGGCTGTGTGTTTGTAGCTCTTCGATGAACGTCTTTGACGCAAACTTTGGTAACTAGGTAATTGCCGCTGGGCGTGTGCTGCTCTATGATGAGAAAAAGAAAGCTAATTTAAATTTTTCACATGCTCCGGAGTCGAACCCGAGCAGAGTGGGGACTGTAAAGGCGCTGCCGCTCAGCGCGTGCAGGTCAAAAGCAGCGTGCAGTAGCAACAGTGCAGCGGAAGAGGAGCCCAGTTAAATTTCGACCAACCGATTTCGCGATGGACGATTTCGGCTAGCCGAATTTACCATTAGAAAACCTTTCAAATCTACCTCGTGCAGGGCAGAATCGAACTCAGGTCGCACGGGTTCCTCAAGGACTGCAGCCCGACGCTTTAGCTAGCTGCGCAGCAGATGCGCTGAGTGTGTGCCACTTTCCAATGAACGTATTTCACTCCAATGCGTTAGCCAGCTGCGCCATGAATGCACTGGACAGGTGCCGCTCTTCGATGAACCTCTCGCCAAATTTGGGTGTGCGTAGCTAGAGAGGCAACTCGCTGCATTCGCCCGCAATGTCGCGCCACGCATCTAGGAGGCCATGTGCAATCTGGTGTGTGTCCACAGTTTGTTGGAATGCTTTAGTTTCAAAATTTCGTGAATGCTTGATATAAAATCTGGTAAACCTGTCTGTATCGTAGTCCCAGATGGTGTAGGGGCTCAAGAAGAAATAGTGTACGCCCTCATTGGGGGCACAAAATCGGTCGTGCCAGTTGATGCGACAAACGGCAATTTGTGGGCGATTGCAAAGAGGACGTATAATAAACAAGTAGAGGATGCGTTTAGAAAGTGAAAGATGGGCCGTTCAACATCTTAACACACCGGTGAACATCGAGTTTAAGGAATCGGTAATGGGAGCGCTTGCAGAAATTCAGTTGTCTTGTATGTATGGAACCCCCGAGAGAGGCGTTTGCGATGCAACTTATACCTGTATAATGACGTAATAGTTCAGCGCAAACCCGCTAGGTGGAGAGAAGCGTTTAAATGGAAAATGAGACATCCCACCAATCGTAGCAATTGCTACAATGGAAACCCATACGGGTTCCTTGAAAGAAATGTCTCGCAGAAATCGTAGCAATTGCTACGATTGGGTGGATGTCTCACTTAACCATTTAATTACTTCTCTCCACCTAGCGGGTTTCCGCTGAACTATTACGTCAAAACGCTTGCCTTTACTTCGAGTTGTTGATAAATTCTACTTCGCCCTGCCATCTGCTAGCCGCCTGGTTAGCTCACATGGTAGAGCGGCTGCCCCGGAAAGGCAGCTGCTTTAAGGCCCGGGCTCGAGTCCCGGACCAGGACGAATTTTTCTTCAACTGCGAGACGTTTCTTTCGATAAACCCGTATGGGTTTCCTTTGTAGCAATTGCTATGTTTGGGTGAATGTCCCAGTTTTCATCTATATGCCTGTATACTGTGCCAGATTAGAGGCGGCAAGCGACGTGCCAGTGCGGGGTTCGAACCGGCAGCCGCGACCCGGAGTGATAAACCGGCTGTGCCGCTTGGAAAATCCGTTAGGTGGCAAATCGCGTTCCGCACTTACGCATTAACACGACATGTCGCTAAACTTGAAGGGAAAAAATGATTTCCCCGGCAAGGTCTGCTCAGACATTTATAAGGCTGCACAGCTGAAGTTGAGACATAAGAATCGCTTTAAAAATAAAAATAGTAAAAAGGATAAACGAACGTGCATGACAGATTCCCAATTTCAATTGGCTCTTAAAGAGTTATGCATAAATTACACGACGCAGAAGTTGCCGATGCCCAATGTCCGTCACAGAGACTATCAAAGACATAAATAAACATAGGAACAGAGAAAGGAAGAAGGAAAAAAAAAAGATAACTAATCCAAGAAATCGACTAGTCTCATGTTCCTGCATTTCTTGCACCGCGCCTTGGTTGTTTCCCGATCACTGGTTCTCTGAAATATCACCAAACGCGCGGCATCGACGACAAGCTATGGTATGAGAGCGTTTATTGCTCGCCAGTCTCACTTGTGGCATTCTGTGGCGAGTGGCCGAGAGCGGCCGGGACTCGCCTCCAAAAAGGCGCGGAACTCGATGCAGCGTCGTTGGGATGTTTAGCAAGCTCTGTTCGAGACATATTCGATGTGAATCAGTTAAGGGTGTTGTGTGCGTAACGCGCGACGTGTAGCCCTGCTGTATGGGAGGTCATGTGTAATATGCGTGCGCTATTTTAACGAGCTGTGCTTCTCGACAGAGTTATCGTCTCCCAAGCGGCTACATAGCGCTCTCCGGTCGCAGCGAGATTTCTTTTTTTCTTTTTTCAGCGTGTGGCTGTTATCGCACAAGTGAAAATCCCCCCCCCCCAAAAAAAAAAAAAAAAAAAACACAAAAACGAGCAACTTTGCATAGTCAATATTATCGGCTGTAAAGAGAGTACGTAAAGTGATAACGATTCTCTCCGTTGATTTCTTCCTAACGTCCGTCGTGCCAATGCCACGCAGGTGTACACGCTCTACCTGGTCTTGGTGGTGGCGCTGCTCTTGGCCCACTCCCAGCCCTGGAGAACGTCGGAGCACCCTTTGCAGTCCTGCACTAACTCCGGTTGTATGGTACGTATATATATATATATATATATATATATATATATATATATATATATATATATATATATATATATATATATATATATGGTACGTATATGTATATAACGTCGGCTGCACGCTTATGATTCAGAATTTGCCCTTAGACTTGGCACTGTGATATGGATGGCTCTGGGAAAACGATTTGAAACCGGTTCAAATGTCTTTAATGAGAGCACGCGTTCCACATGCGTGGTAGACTCAAGTTAAGACGAAGTTTCGGATATCAGGCACGGCGCGTGGCCATTTAGTCGGTTTCCCCATAGACCCAGTGCAAAATATATCCGCTTATCACGATCCGCTATAGTTTTGTTAAGCCGCGCTCGCCAGGCACATTAAGTCAGCTAATTCACAACTCAGCAAATTCACAGCGAACGCCAACAGGTTGTGGTAAACGCTTTTTATTAGTACGCATGTGTATGTTCAAAGTCCGCATATTAATAAACGATTCCGCACTGCCATTCATAGAGTATAGTAATGACAATGTTACTACCACGCTATTAGTTAGAGGCCATCCACATAAATATGCAGAATGTACGTATATACGATTTTAGTACCAGAACAATTAGAAATTGAAAAGAAAAAGAGAGATACAATATCAGACACATGCGGCTCAAGGCGAACGCCGCTTGCCTCTACTTCCATGAATCCTTCTAGTTAACCATTTCGCTGCCGCCACGCCTGGTGTTCCGCGGCACTTTGCCTGCTTCGTTCAGCGTGTTCCGCGTTGTAAGAAAGTGGCTCTAAAATCTGATAGAGTTATCGCATTTACAAAATGTCTCGTTTATTTTGTCCAAAAAGTTAGTAAAAGGCAGTAAAAAGAAGTTTCATACTTGCAGGAACGCGGAGGGCACCTTCGTGGTTTTTTTTTTTTTGAACTCGGAACGCCTGTTTGACTTTTGGGCTTGGCCCTTGAAGACTAAGCACAGAATCGAATGCTTCTGCTAGACAGTTTCCGGTGGTATGTGCTACAAGTATGAGCCCATCTCGAAAGCCTGTTCGCGCAGTTTTATCGCGGTACTCTGGTTGCAAACAACAAAGCGAGGTCTGGATAACAGAAAGCTTTCCATTTTTTTTTTACTAACAACTCCCGCTGAAGGTGTAGAAGTATTTAAATTAAGTACGGCGTGAGAGACAGGGACAATCGAAGAAATACATTAACGTTTGTCCCTGTCTCTCGCACTGTTCTTACTTTAAACATGATCTACCAACATGCCAGACTCTCTGCTCTACATTGCAGAAGTATGTCGATCTAGTGTGCGAAACGCAAAACAACTAGAAAATTGCCTGCAAGAATACTTGTCAGAAACATCCTCTTCAGCGCCGGCCACCGGCACTTAGGCCTGTTCTGGCGTGGCCAGCTCAGCGTCGTCCGCAGCAGCGAATGAGTTGAGTTCAATAGTGTGCGTGGGCACATTTATTGGCTCGTGCTTAAGAATGTGCTTACGCCTGTGCCTGCACAATCAAAGTAGGCACATGCGTGGGGATGCTGCGTGCCCTGTAGGGGCAGCGATTAG
Organism: Dermacentor silvarum; assembly: GCF_013339745.2. Taxonomy (NCBI): domain Eukaryota; kingdom Metazoa; phylum Arthropoda; class Arachnida; order Ixodida; family Ixodidae; genus Dermacentor; species Dermacentor silvarum. The sequence continues at coordinate 54,514,414 of NC_051155.1, forward strand.
GGTCCCTGCTGGGTTGAGGAGGCTGTAGTTTCAATTTTACAGTTGCATATAGCGACGCTGAAAGCACGATTGCCTGAGAGAAGCACGCCTCGCAGGAGCTTGAGCGCGTTCTATCGAAGCTGTCGAACGCGTCAGTGGAGGCGTGCGACGACTTCTACGGTCACGTGTGCGGGGGCCTCCGCCACGGCGGAGAGTTCCGGGTGCTGCAGCAGCATTCGCTGTACACGCTGCTGGGAAACGCCCTCTCCGGCGCCGACCCGGACGGCTTCCCCGGGGACGTCCGGCCGCTCATCTACTTCTACAAGGTACCAGAGGGGGCCGTTCAAGGCAGTTGCCAACGTCATAAACCTGGAAAGGTTGCGGGGCTGTTAGGCTTTTATTTCCTTCCTTGCTTACTCATTCGCTTCCCCACTCGCTTTTACATGCTTCATTACTTACTTCTACTTTACTTACTGACTTGCTTGCTACTTAATTATTTTAGTTACACCTCACTCGCTAACTGAATAATTAACTAGCTTTATTTTCTCCCTTTTTACCTTTGTAGCTTACTTTAGTTCACTTTCTGATTCCCCGGCCGCATACGTATACGTATATGTATATGTATATGTATACGTATACATCTGGCTGCGGCGCGCATTGAAGAACACGGAGCGATGGTCCAGCTGAATCCGGAGCGATCTTCTTGAGCTCCTACCGTAAGACAAACGTTGGCTTTCAGACATCAAAATCAGTCATTAGATCGATCAGCCCGTCTACTGACGAATATATCGAATCCTGTTCGTAAGCTTCAAGAGGTGCAGTGTCTTTATATTTACTTAAAATACCTCGAAGGCCTCAGCAAATGAGTTTTACATGAGGGGTTTGCTATTACAGCTGTGTTAAATGTTATAGAATTCCCTTGAAGTCGGTGATAGTGCATTGGAGAACAACGTCAGCGGGAAGGCCATTCCAGTCTGCACAAAACATTAATAAAGGTGCGCAGTGGTTCGCAGTGGGTATACAGTTTTCTTTTTTTCGTGATTGGTGCGATCTAAATGGCGAAAGGCTGGCTTGGTGACAGGAGTACACGTTGACGCGTGATAAAACTTGAAGAATAGGCACAGACGTGTGCTATGCTTCGGCGCGATGAAAGACTTTCAAGGTTAGCACGAGATTTGAGTCCGGTGGCACTTGAGTGATATCAGTAATCTGAGCAAATGAATCGGGCTGCACGGTTCTGTACAGATTCTAGCATTTCATTAAGGTTACATTGGTGAGAGTCTCAAACAGCACATGCATATTCAAGTTTCGTTCTTGTTAATGTGTGATAGGCGATAAATTGGACGGAAGGAGGTGCTAGATAAAGATGATGACGTTGACAACTAGGAAATCGGTTAGGTTCATTAGTAACGTGCGTTATCTGACGACGCCATGTTAAATCTGACGGCAAATTAACGCCTAGGTACTTGTATGCACTTAAACATGAAATTTCTGAGTTGTAGATCAGATAATTCGGCGGTGAGCAACATTGCGCGCGATGAAAAATAGTGATATTTTGTTCGTGTTTAATGACATGAGGCGCTTGTTGCACCAGATTTCGATTCGATGAAGATAAGACTGATAAGAGTGATAAGACATGTTGTTAATTCAACGGTAAAGGACGCAGTCGTCTGCGAAGAGTCCGATGTTAGAAGAACTGTTACTCGGCAAGTCATTTATACATGTTAGAAACTTAGTGAGCCAAGGACCGTGCCCTGAGGCACACCTGAGATGACAGGATGGTAGTTAAAAGACTGATTATTGGCGTAAACAAAGTGCTGGCGGTTAGTTAGGAAGTCACGAATTCGTTAAAAAACGAAGGTTAATCAAGGTTAAGGCACGAATGTTTTAGAAACAGGCGTTTATGAGGAACGTTGTCAAACGCTTTATCGAAACCTAAAATAAGAGCGTCGACCGGTACATTTACGTCCACACTGGAGCTAATGTCATTAATAAACAGAGCAAGTTGCGTATCGCAAGAAACACCTTTCTGAAAACCATGTTGATTTTTGTTAAAAAAAGTTTGAAGATGTTAGAAATTTAACTACGTGAGAGTAGATAACATCAGACATGTCAGGGATATGGGGCGATAATTTTTGGACGAGGACGTGGTACCTTTATTTGGGATTGGAATGAGCTTGCCTACCTTCCAGACTTGTGGCACCACTCCAGATGGAAGAGATGGCTGGAATATATGCGACAGAATCACACTTTTTACGGTTTTAATATTCTTCAATATTTTAGTACTGATGCCATCGACACCAGTTTATGAGGTCAGCTTTGATGAATCAATGATTTTGGCAATACCATTGGCGTCGGACGTGGTTTTAGGCATGGTTGGGTGATTCACAGGAAATGCATGAGGTAGTTCGTTATCCGGTTCTATTGTAAAAACTAAACAAAAATCTCTATCAGCATTGGCGCGACACAGTGCCCTGGGATTAAAACATTATGTTCGTCTCGCAGCACAATGTTCGATAAGGGTGTACTGGATGATGGGTTGATAGTTTTCCAGACTTTTTCGGGGTTATTGCGTAACATGCCGGTAAACTAAATGAGTACATAGAATGAACGCTTGGCTTTAGCAGCAAGATAATCGAATAACTTTTCCGTGGTCCGGTAGTTATCCCAAGCGCGCATTTGGCATTTAAGGTCATTGCGGACCGGAATTGACGCTTATTTTTGTATTGAAGTCGTTTCACTGCAGTGTTGAACCACGTATATATGGGAAAGTCTGATCGTATGCTGATTGTGATGGTGGGGGAATAACTTCGGATTAGTTGTTGCAGCTTAGTTTTAAAGAGGTGCCAGTTAGTTTCGATGGCGCGGAGGACAAAATAGGCGAGAAGTCATTCTTGAAAAACTGACACTTCATTATTTATGGCAGCGTAGTTACCTATATCACATATTATTGTTTTCTTAATTTTTTCGGGGTTAGGTAGGTAGCACTTGTGTGCAGTGACAAGAACAGCGTGATCGCTTATAGCTGATAAATGTGTAATGTAAGGGAAGTTATCCGAATGAGCTGTCAGTAAAAGGTCAAGAATGTAAGAAAAATGGTCTGTTTGTCGCGTCGGTTCAGAAATTATCTGCGACAATCCAAATGTCATGGCATGAATTTAGGAATATTGAAAGATTCTCGGAGCGTTACGATATGCCGTCGTAACGGAATGAAGAGCGTCGTCGAAATGACTAATAAAAGTGACATCGGCCTCCGGTGGGCCGATTATAATGGGTGGGTTCGATGCGTAGAAGCATACGAATAACATTCATAAGAGAGAGGGGACGTTGACGGTGGAACACATAAGGTTGTATGTATATATATAATATACGGATATGTTGGGCTGCCACGATGATGTTCTTTTATTTGCTTAAGATGAGGAGGGCCTGGCATGTCTATAAGGGGACGGAAAGAGAGTGTTATAGTGTGAAGGATAAGTCAGCGGCGTGTCCGATGCCCAGCAAGCTCCGGTCGTAGACTGTGGTAGCCCTCCTGTTTCTGTAAGCCTCCGGGTTTCATTGGACAGCAGCAGAACAAAAAGTGTGCGCGAGTTGGTATTTGTTTTTTTTTTTCGTCTTAAAGTACTCGACACGGGTTAAAGAAGTAAATGGCCGTTCGTCTAGGGCATGCTGTTCCAGTGTCGTATGACAAACAATCCGTAGTGATCAACGCTGGACGAACAGGGGAGGCATCAGCCTGGAGCCGACGTTCCGACGAGGGGATTGGAGCGTTGGCTCTAGGCTTCCACTGTTTTCCCTGTGTCGATCATTTCACGCCTCCACGTTCCTCTTACTACTTCCTCCTGTTTGAGAAGGGTACCTAAGGCAGACAGGGTGGTGTCTGAGCGGACATATATAGGTATAACGCGCACGACTGCAAAGTATATCCAGCTGTCCAAGGGCACCGAGGCACCTACTGCAGAGATGCAGTGGCTACCCCGTTTCCCCGTTCGTCTGATAAAATAGCTACAGGCGGTCGAATACCAACTTCGAGTACTAGTCGAATACGAATAGTAAGTATCGAATATCGAATCAAACATCTCATAGACGAACGCGGGCAGCTTATATATTAACAGCAGCAATATGTATGTCGGTGCAATTAGGTATCACGCTAGTACTGGATATTAAACGAAAGACACATCTATCAGAGACAATTAGGTAGACAATTAAGGCCAGTTTAAGAGACAAGATATCAATAAGAAACTGCATGAATAGCCTCTCAACGTCTTTGAGAGCCTGGCTGCAAACAAGCTTTCCAAGCATGAACGGCTCGATCCTGTGTGACTAACTTTACAAGAACGCTAAATAATGAAAGCCTACCTTACAAAAACGATCGTCAAAAAATAAAAGCCTACCTACCCTAGGCGTCACATGACTAGGATGTCATCCACCAGCTTCCGATCACTAATCCAATTCCCCCCCCCCCCCCCTCCAACTTCCGCAAAGTCCTTTTATGCGGTACTCCAGGCGTATTTCCGCCGTTGGCGTCACCAGTCGCAGTGATGTTCTGCATAATGCCCAAGTGCGACAACATCGCGACCACACGCCGCATGCTGTGGGTGCGAGTGAAAGCAGGCTAAGGTGAACCGAGAAGATGGTGGGTCAATCACGGGCGCGCAAGGGAGGAAGACGGAGAGGAAGCGCGCCGTCCTCGATCGCGCGCAAGGCAGCAAGCGGGACGGTGGCTGCGGGGTAGTTCCACTCCAGCGGCGGCTCTGTATGGTTCGGCTGAGCGGGCCCTACTTTGAAAGCGATCGGCGGTGGGTACAATGTCGAGGCGTTGCCGAAGGGTTCGTGTGCACTGGGATCTCGCCACTTAGTTCGCGTTGAAGCGAGACGCAGCACGAAGGGCAAATCGCTCGCTGCCGCCGCCACTCTTCCTCATGCAAGAGCTTTGACAGCGAGTGTCCGCGGTCATTGAGTAAGATGTGTTCATGTTTCCCTGTGCGCGCATGACACCATGCTTGTTAATTTAGTTAGTAAGCAAATGTTTACAAGTTTACACGGCCGATAAAACTACTATCCTTACTTAGTATAGCTGTCTAATGATTTGCTATCGCAATCGGTGCTAAGCCTTCCGGGCGAAACTGCGGCATTTTTGTCTTTAGTTGTCTCGCCAGTACACACGATTTTTATTTTCCGTCACTCACTGTGTTCTGGTCCATTTAGCCATGAGGTGCAGCACAACTTCGTGATAGCAGGGTCACCAGACAAAACGTTTCAAGGCAGTGCTACTCTTTCACCCAGCCTCCTTCCTCCTCACCCGTGCGCTCGCCCGCCATCACCCACGTGTGAATGGCTTAGTGCGCTCACGTGGCATTTCGGCTGGTTAGCGGCGTATTCTTTCAACAGCGGAGCTGTTTAAGGCCGAAGTTGAACCGTGCCGAGCGTTGATCAGCGCCAGCCACAGGTGGTCGGAGAGTGGCGAGAGAGGAGGTGGAGAGAGAGGAAGAGAGATTGGCAAAGAGCGAGAGAAATAAAGCAATAGAAATGAACTTTCTAGGCGAGGCGCGATTCGAACCCGGGTACCCACGGTCCGAAAGCGAGCGTCATGACCACCGCGCTATACACCCAGGCTTGCAGATCATGCATTCATGGGAACCATATGGTTGCATTGTACCGACGATTGTAACACAACTTGCTATATGGGCGAGAGAAAGAGAAAATGAGAGCGAGAGAGAGAGAGAAAGAAAAAAAAAACAATACAAACTTTCTTGGCGAGGTGGGATTTGAGCCCGGGTACTCACGGTCTTAAGGCGAGCGTCATACCCACTACGCTAGACACCCACTTTTTTCTTTCTTTATTACCGGCTTGGCAAAACAAGGCGCATTGTAAAAAGTTACATGAGCATAAAAACACTTCTCATTGTCTGGTCACTGTGTTGTGATAAAAAGGATTTAGCGTGGTCAGTTTATCCAAAACAGGTAACCAATTGGGAGGATCGCTTTGTGCATGGAAAAATTCCCTTATGCATAGCACACTTTCAATAAAGAACTGTTGAGCAGGGGTCACAAGAATATGCTCATGCTTCACATCCATACGCGCTCTCCACACGCTATGCGTGCACAGAAGCATTAACAGATCGCAGGGCACTCCCCCTGGTTTAGCGCATGGCAGAAAACTTATCCCAGATGGACTTATCGGCAGATTCTTTTTAATGCTGCGTTTTAGAACATCCCACCAAAACACTGGGCCATGACAGTTCAGAAAGATATGCTCGATCATCTCCGGTTTTTTGCATAACAAGCAGTTCACGGACCAACGTACAAATAGGCATTTGCTTTGCAGCTACGGCTTTACTGGGAGAGTGTCTGTATGTATTTGGAAAAAGAAAGATTTAACGGAGGCTCTTACCGGCACTCTTTTAACTCTCTTAAGAACATCTCGCTCTGAACCGGAAACAAATACTGTACGATACAAAGGGACAGGCAAGAATGCGTCAACAAGATCTCTGTACAATTTCTTACGAGTAACTACGGCCAGATATTCACTTGAAAATGTCGCCTTAAGTATATCAAGAGACGCGACCACTTCTCGCAAAAACGCACTTAAAGCCATTGACTCCGTATACATGGACGACACTACATTATCAGGCAAAGAATCGCGTAATCGCACTTGAATCATTGTTCTCAGAAAAGCATTCTTTTGGCCTTGCAGAGCTCTGCTGATTCATCAAATTTTACAAGCATGGAAGTGGCTTGATTTCTTTTCAGTACGTTTTATAACATAGTTTCCGCCAACATACGCACGAATAGGGGTTTACTGTGCGCATTACAGTTTCAGAAAAAGCATATATAGAACATAAGTGTATACGAAATAATCTTGAAGCTATTTGTTTTCGCACACGTGTTCAGTGATTTTGAACCTTTTCAGGGATCTGTCGGTCCGTTTATACAGCAGGATGATGCGAGGGGGAGGGTAGCGGAAAATGGAGAACGACGCCCCCTTATCTGTAGGGACTTCACGTGACTGTGCGCAGAGGTGCCTCCAGGTGATGAGGGCGCAGCCCGTGGAAGCGGCCGAGGTGCACTCCTTGCTGGCATACTACAACTTGAGCGCCGAGGTGTTTGAGTCGGCCGACCGTGCCGTCGTCATCGAGCACCTGGCTCGGCTGGCCGCGCAAGGCGACTTTGTTCCGGCGCTCAGGGCCCGCCGCGTCGCCGCTCTCGACTCGCGCTCCAGGTGCGTGGACGCGTCATTACCGACCTTCGCCAGCGGTCTAGTACAGCTCTACAATAGCATCGCACGCTAACCAAACTAATGCCGTGAAAAACGCGCTGAGCTTGCCTCATTTTAGTTATAGCTATAGCATAATCGTGGGAAATTACTCCGAATTTTCTTATGCCGTAGAAATCGCTGAGGACATTGTGCCGCTTATCTTCTACTCTACACAACTTGTTCCTTACAATTTCAAACCTCCTCCTTGATAATTTTATGCTATATCAAGCTATTTCACATCAATGAATGCCTCAATTTATAAATTTATCAGTTTTGAATGTTCCTTATTTGTCGTTTGTCCACAGATTTCCACAATTCAGCCCACTCGGCCTGATCTCTATATATGCTGCAATGTGCGAAAATAGGCTAGTTGGATCTCGCGTTCACGTTTGCAGCGCGAATGGGGAAAACACTTACGCAGAGGTAAACAAGCACACTGGACTGTTCTCCAGCCATGTAAGGTTTCCGGGCAAATTTAAGCTGTTTGCAACAGCTCTTCGCCTGAAGAACCTCTTAAATTGTTGGAATTAACTTTCTGCAAAAGAAACCATATCATTTAGTTGATATTTGACCGCGGTTAAAGTTCTACCTGCGCCGCTTTCATGAAGTTTAACATTCTCACAATGCAGCAATACCAACAACAGCATCGAGGAAGAATGTTGGCTGGAGCCGGGGTCTCCATCGCGGTTGGCAATCCTCGACGCTGCCATCCGCTCGGGCCAGGTGGCAGCACTGCTGTCAAAGGTACGGCGAGTCAGAGGTGCGCAGTGGTCGAGGGAAGCATTGCCAATTATACAGGGCGTCCCAGATAGCGTTAGCCAAGCTGCTGAATGAAAAAAAAAAAACGAGAAACACGGTGCAAGGTAAGGTTTTAAGACTCACGACCGAACGCCATGCAGGTCTGGTATTTGTATCTTCCACCGTGCATTTTCTTTCGTTCAACAGTTTGGCTATATAACGTTAGCTGGGGTACGTGGTATAGTGCGCCTAAAAGTGGCACCACTATGTTTTCAGTGGTTGCAATTCACGCGAGGTAAAGTTTGTTGGCAGTATAACACTATCACGCCTGACACGGTTTCGACGAGTAGCAGCTTGGGCACAACTTTCGAGCTCATCACTGAAGGATTTAGGAAGCACAAAAGCTCACGCACACAAAATGAGAAAGTCTGAACGTAAGACGGGACAGCATTGCTGAGTTTCATTTTGTGCGTGAGACAGCTGATGTGCTTGCTAAGTCTTTCGGAGATAAATATTGACTAAATAGGTAGGCTCAGCGTTTTTTAGGCGCCTGTTCCTGCGCCGAGCGTCGGCATAACCGAGCGAACGAGCAGAGTGACAGATGAGAGCGAACGTGGGGCACAGCTGGGACGAAAAAAGCGGCGAGAGCGTAGAGAGCGCGAGGAGGAGGGTGCAGCGGAACCATGTGGCGGAAAGCGGAGGAGGTTATGGTGAAAGTGTGAGAAGAAAAGCGTACTGCCGCGCACGAGGGGATTTGTGGCGATGGCTATGAGATGGCGCCAGATTAGCGCGCATCTTCTGTATGGAAACAAAGCGCTGCATGAGCGGAGGTTGTCGGCGGCTGCTGCTGTGAATCGCGCCCATGTGTCACCCACGCGCTTCCTCTCACGATCTCCCGATTAGCGAGGCCATCGCGCCACACTTCGCTCCGTTTGCAACGTGCCGCACGATACAGATTGTCCGCGCCAGCCAGTATATTGCGAAATGAAAGCACGCGTATACAGCTGCACTGAAATTTCGCATTAGGGAGTATCGTAACCGTCGGTGATTTTTTTTAAATACTTATTAGCGTATTGGTGTCTGATAACACTGCGCACTGAGTCTGTGAGGGATGTCGCTCGGTAAGTCCTCGCCCCCAATATCAAGCCGACATAGGGGACTGGGTACGTACAGTTGTTCGAAGAAACTCTTTGACGCCTACTTGGAGTATGCCAGTAGGTGCGTGTCGCTCTTCAGTGAACGTATTTGACGCTAACTTGGGTATCAACATGCAGCCGCCGCGGCCGGGATTTCATGCCGCGACCTCGTGATTAGCAGCGCAACACCATAGCAGCTACGCCACCACGGCGGGCGCCACCCTATTCTAAGAGCTGCTAAAGCTTCTCGGAACAACGCGTTTCCGCACGACTACTTAAACCTTGCAATGGACTTGTTGAGCGTTTTCACCGCCACCTCAAGTCCTCGCTGATTGAGCGCAAATCACCCGAGAAGTGGGCGCTCCAACCACCTCTTGTTTTGCTTAGCAACAGAACCGTACTCAAGAGCTACCTGGGCTGCTCCTGCACTTAGTCTACGGCACCAAGCTACGACTTCCGTGCGCTTTCTTCGTAATCGCCACCAGAACCCCTATGTCATCAGCCGTCGATTACATTTCCGACCTACAAGCCTTTTTCAGCCAGCTTCGCCCGTCCCTAGACGTCCGCAAGACAAAAGAGCTTCGCACTTTTCTCCGGCACTCAGCTCTGGTACCCATATCTTCGGGCGCAACTGTGCTGTGCGAAAGCCGCTGCAATCACATTATGCCGGCTCACATCCCGTTCTCGAGCGCCGCCCTACTACCTCCGTCGTATGCATCAACGGCCAACCTGACACAATTGCACTCGAACGTCTCAAGCCCGCCTAGATTGAGGCAGCCTTCTTGAAGAGGAGCACGCACCTACTGGCACATGCCCAGTACTCTAAGTCGGCGTAAGAGAGTTTCTTTGAACAGCGGTACCTATACAACATACCTGCATTTACGTTGATCTACGTCGGCGTGAAATAGGTTCGTTGAAGAGCGGCACGTATGTGCACGTTGCCGCATACTCGGTGACCCAAGTTGGTCCGATGGTTGGTTTCGAGCCCTGTCCACTCAGCAAAGCAGCCCGATGCGCTAACCATTCGACCACTGACTACCCAGTGACCCAGGTAGGCGAGAAAACGGAAGGAGAGACGGACGGACGGATGGATGGATGAGTTCATTCATTCATTCATTCATTCATTCATTCATTCATTCATTCATTCATTCATTCATTCATTCATACATACATACATACATACATACATACATACATACATACATACATACATACATACATACATACATACATACATACATACAAGCAGACATACATACATTCATTCATTCATTCATTCATTCATACATACATACATACATACATACATACATACATACATACATACATACATACATACATACATACATACATACATACATACATACATACATATGTAACGCTCGTAAAAGAGAAGGAAGAAGCGCACATGGGAGATCAAGAGAAGAGGTAGAAGAGGCGGCCAGATTAATTATGTTTGATTAAACGGAATGTTACAACATACATGGCCCCTGGAAAATATGTGAATAAAGGTGTCATGAGACCAGCGCGAATACAGAAAGGACAACAACCGACATATAAACACGCACTCAGCGTAGCTCTTCAGTAAGATCTGAGATGTCATAATGGACGAGAAGTTATTCATTACAGTTAAGAACAGGGCCACGTTGGTATATTTCGAACATGGTAAAAAATGGAGAGAAGACAATTCCTGGAAGTCTACCACGTGGAAAAGAAAAGGGATATTTTCTCTGTACTAACCAACTCGCCTTATGTTCTTGAAAAAACAAGGAGCCTTTTTTACGTATCCAGCAAAACCTCATTATAAGGAAGTTGTAGGGGGAGCCAGAATTTCTTTGTTATATCCATTACTTCGCTATATCTATTATTGCACGTACTGTACTAGGAATCTCTATGGGGATTTCAAGGTGAACTTCACTTACATTGCTATATGCATTATTTCGTTATACCCCATTTCTTTATAACGAGGTTTGACTGTATAACCAACCATGCTGTTGGTGATACGGTGTCTTTGGTGTCGCGGCTTTCTTTACTTTTAGCCTTTGGGAACATGGGGGTGCAGATGGCTGTTTTAGACGAGTGCATACGCGCACGCCTTCATGCCTTTATATTGTTACGCGAAGGACGAGTCAGTAAGACTACCAGCTATTTACAGGTTGTATTTACAACAGTGGTTGCAGCGCTCAGCGGTTAGATTCACACCGCGAGCCCAGCTCCTTCTTCCTCTTCTTTTCTCGAGTGATGGCGCCCGCGCGCCTCGTTCAAACAACCAAATACCACACGCGTGTAGCATAATCCCCCGGCGGCAGAAGCGACGTCCCGGAGCGTCTAAATGTCATCACTGGGAGGGTGATACTGCTTCAGTCGTGTAACGTGCACGATATCACTGGACTGGGAAGCAGATGGGGCGTCAGGGGCGATCTCGTAGGTGACGGGAGTCACGGCACGTAGCACTCGGTAGGGGCCTGTGTAACGAGACAGCAGTTTTTCTGACAGGCCGACCTGACGCGACGGAGACCATACAAGCACCAAAGAACCAGGCGGGAAGTGCACGTCGCGGTGTCGCTGGTCGTACAAACGCCGTTGGCTCTCTTGGGAGTGCAGAAGACGGTCACGGGCAATTTCCCTTGCGTGGGCAGCGCGGGCGACGGCGTCAAGTGCATATTCACTGGTGGGTGCTGCGTGAACAGGGAGGCTTGTGTCGAGGGGCAGTGCTGGTTCTCGGCCGAACAGAAGGAAAAATGGCGAATAACCGGCTGTGTCGTGGCGCGAGGAATTATACGCAAAGGTGACAAACGGTAGAGCGAGGTCCCAGTCAGTGTGGTCGGAAGACACATACTTCGCGAGCATGTCTGTGAGAGTGCGATTAAGACGCTCCGTGAGGCCATTCGTTTGCGGATGGTATGACGTGGATAGCTTGTGCCTCGTGGCACAGGACTGCAGGATGTCCGCGATAACTTTTGACAGGAATGTCCGGCCACGGTCTGTGAGAAGTTGTCGCGGAGTTCCATGTAATAAAATCACGTCGCGTAGAAGAAAATCGGCAACGTCTGTGGCGCAGCTTGTAGGGAGCGCTCGGGTGATGGCGTAGCGCGTGGCGTAATCTGTGGCCACAGCGATCCACCTGTTCCCAGAGGTAGAAAGAGGAAAAGGACCAAGTAAATCTAAACCAACCCGAAAGAATGGTTCCGCGGGAATCTCAATTGGTTGAAGGTACCCAGCAGGGAGCGTCGATGGTGTCTTGCGTCGCTGGCATTTCTCACACGCAGCTGCGTATCTTCGAACGGAGCGAGCAAGCCCTGGCCAAAAGAAGCGTCGGCGGATCCGGTCGTGGGTACGTGACACACCGAGGTGACCGGCAGTGGGGAGGTGGTGAAGTTCGTGGAGAACAGCCGAGCGAAGGTGTTTAGGGATCACAAGGAGTAATGCTGGGCCGTCGGGGTGAACGTTGTGGCGGTAGAGTACGCCATCTTGGAAGTGTGAATAAGCGAAGGGAGCTGTCGGCAAGTGACGATTCCAGGCGGTCAATGATGATACGCAAGGACGGGTCACAGCGCTGCTCGTCGGCGACATGGACCAGTGGAAAAACGGAGAGAACGCAGGCGTCGGTGTCAGTATCAGACGTAGAGGTCGGGTCTTGGACTGGGTAGCGAGAGAGGCAATCTGCGCCCTGGTGTTGGCGCCCCGACTTGTACGTCACTGTGTAGGGATATTCTTGTAGTCGGAGAGCCCAACGACCGAGCCTACCAGTAGGATCCTTGAGCGACGAAAGCCAACACAGCGCATGATGGTCTGTGATTACTGAGAGGGGCTTGCCATATAAATATGGGCGGAACTTTGAAACAGCCCAGACGAGAGCAAGACATTCACGCTCGGTAATCGAATAGTTGCGCTCTGCAGTTGTCAGGAGCCGGCTAGCGTAGGCTATAACGCGGTCGTGTCCGTGTTGCCGTTGCGCTAAAACTGCGCCGATCCCATAACCACTGGCATCGGTTCGGACCTCTGTAGGTGCGGACGGGTCAAAGTGGGCCAAGATCGGTGGATTTGTCAGAATCGTGATAAGGCGTGAACATGCGGCAGCCTGAGGGGAACCCCACGTAAAAGGCACGTCTTTCTTCAGAAGTTCAGTGAGCGGTCGAGCGATTGCTGCGAAATCTTTCACAATCCGTCTGAAATAAGAGCAGAGCCCCACAAACCTCCGGACGTCTTTGGCAGACTGAGGTACAGGAAAAGCTGTTACTGCTCGAACCTTCTCCGGGTCGGGTTGTACTCCGAAAGCATCGACGAGATGGCCGAGCACTGTAGCCTGTCGGTGCCCGAAGTGGCACTTCGATGAGTTTAATTGGAGCCCAGCCTTGCGGAAGACGTCAAGGGTAGCTGCGACGCGCTCAAGGTGCGTCTCAAACGTAGGAGAAAACACAAGGACGTCTTCGAGGTAACAAAGGCAAGTTGACCATTTGAAACCTTGAAGCAGAGAGTCCATCATCCGTTCGAACGTGGCGGGGGCATTGCATAAACCAAACGGCATAACTTTAAATTGGTAGAGGCCATCTGGAATGACGAAAGCGGTCTTTTCTTGATCTCGCTAATCGACGGAAATCTGCCAATAACCAGATCGAAGGTCAATGGACGAAAGTATTTGGCACCGTGAAGACAATCAAGAGCGTCGTCAATTCGTGGTAACGGGTAAACGTCCTTTTTAGGGATTCGGTTTAGGTGGCGGTAATCAACACAGAAACGCCACGTGCCATCTTTCTTTTTGACGAGCACGACCGGCGACGCCCAAGGGCTCGACGAGGACTCAACAATGCCTTTGGCGCGCATCTTGTTGACTTCCTGCTGAATAACTTGCCGCTCTGCCGTGGACACGCGATACAGTCGGCGATGAATGGGAACAGCATCACCAGTGTTTATCCGATGCTTAACAAGGGACGTCTGACCAAGTGGGCGATTGTCAGTGTCGAATATGTCGTGATAGGAAAGCAAAAGGCGATATAGGGCGGCTGCTTGGCCAGGGGCGAGGTCCGGAGTGACCATGGGACGTAATGGGCCGTCGAGGTTCAAGGCATCCTGCGGGTAATCAGGAGGATCTGGAGACGCGTCGGCTGCAAAAGCAGTGACGTGGTCGTCTGTCACTGACCGGAGCGTGGCCACCGCTATGCCTTCAGGTAACACTTGCTTCGTCAAGCCAAAATTGACAACGGGGAGACACATCCGATTAGCGGCAAGGGTAACGACGGAGTGTGGCACAGAGATGTCGCGCGCCAGGAGGACATCACGAATAGGGGCGACGACATAGTCGAGTTACTGGGATCGATACCCCGCACCTCCAACAGAATGTTACGCGAAGGACGAGTCAGTAAGAATACCAGCTATTTACAGGTTGTATTTACAACAGTGGTTGCATCGCTCGGCGGTTAGATTCACACCGCGAGCCCAGCTCCTTCTTCCTCTTCTTTTCTCGAGTGATGGTGCCCGCGCACCTCGTTCAAACAACCAAATACCACACGCGTGTAGCAATATTGCATGTTTCTTCTGATAAGCCTTCAGTTGTTAGTCGGCCCTCTCATCCTTAGTTGTCCGGTCCTCTTGCGTCTTCTGTTGTTCTCGCGTCTTTTTCTTCTTCATTTTTTAGCACGCACGATGACGCTATAGCTGGCTGGCTTACATTGCGTGCAGGCGCTCCAGCAGACCATCGGACCTGGGGAAATGGAGCTGGCCGCTGATCTCCGAGGCAACCGCAGCTCAGACGACGTCTCGGAGGGCGACGCGAGCACCGGAGGAGAGGCGGTGGACGTGCGCCGCCTGCTATCGGACAGTCCACTGTGGGTGGCCGCCCTGAACGACAGCATGCCCTTTCTCGAGGCAGCTGGTTTCGTTTGCCGGGTGAGCGCGCTTGCAGCAAGAGCGGTTGTGCCTCAGATTAATTCGAGAGATGTAGCATATTGCGCTCTTTAGAAAAAAATAAGGGGGAGTTAAAAACGTCGCATCTGCTTCGCCTAAAGACACACACACACACGCACGCACACGCACGCACACGCACGCACACGCACGCACACGCACACACGCATAGTTTTAAACTAAATCCTTTAAAACTATATTTTTCGCTAATTTCTCCGCAATAGCTTCATGATTAGATAATAAAATAAAGGTCAAAGTTCCGTGTGATGGTTATGTTGTGGGCGCAGGTCAGCCAGACGCACAAGAAAGCAACCAGAGACACAACGAGACGTATTTATGACACGTATTTATGTTCGTGTTCCCGTATTCATGGGACGAATACGGGAACATGAACTATACAGATAAGCTGGATAAGTGTCACGCTCGAGCACTCACAATTCTAAACAGGAGTCCCGGCCTCGTGGCGACGGCTCGGTGGACTTGGCTCTGACGGCGGTGGGTATACGGGCGGCGGTTGAAGTTCAGGGTGGCACCAGGACGTAGCCCGGTTTCGGAGCGTTAGCTCTGGGTCATAGCCCAAGCTCGGTAGCACAGCGCTGGACTACACGTCAGGACGAAGCCCAGCACAGCCGTGGGGTGGAAGCCGGGGCGACGCCCGGTTCGGAGAACAGGACCAGGGCTCTGGGTCGTAGCCCAAGCCTGGAAGCACGGCAGCGGTCGTGTGAGCGGGGACGAGGCCCAGCTCCGCAAGACCCACGACGGTGGCAGAAGCCGGGGCGACGCCCGGTTGGGAGAAAAGGACCAGGGCTCTGGGTCGTGGCCCGAGCCCGGAAGCACGGCAGCGGTCGTGCGAGTGGGGACGAGGCCCAGCTCAACAGGACCCGCGATGATGTTAGAAGCCGGGGCGGCGCCCGGTTCGCAGTGCAGGACCGGGATGCCGGGACGTGGGCCGGCGTTCGGTCCGCTCCATCTCGCTGCACTGCCCGTTCTGTAAGCCTGGCTGCCCCGTCGTTCCAGATGGTCTCTCCCGGCACGCGCACCGACCACGCGCACCAACGACGCTCATTATCGCGCTTTTCGGCCCCGCACGCCGAGCACAAGCACGGGAAAGCCCGCGCATTTCAAATATCGGTTCCGCACACCGATCACAAACATTAAATAGTCGTCCTCCTACCACATCCGTTTGTGAATTTCGCGCCAAAATACGTCAGTAGGACTTCAGTGTGTTGGTACACGTCAGTGTGACGTCACGTATTTCAAAGTATTCGTTTCGTATTGAGCCTTTGTGGCTCGATAAAAGTTCTCGAAAGAACGCCTATATCAGTCTCAGGTTCTTTTATAATACAATGCAGTCCATATTCACCGATAACTAGATAACTATATCTCCAAGCAGACGCCATCAAAATCTATGAAGCCAAGGCGAGCTGGTGCGGGGACTTCAAGGTGGTTTCGCCACCCGTATTTCGCTTTTGCGTGTTTTTTGGCTTAACAAGCCTATTCGCACGGTAAGGGCGGCTTTTTTATATTGAGGAAGGATAATTTACTAATTTGTTTTCTTTTTCTACGTCGTACTTTGTGACTTTGGCACTTTGTCAGACGTTAAATTGCCTTTTTGCCAACCCTGCCCATTAACCCTAAATGTATGATTAATGTATAATACACTGTGCACTGTAACTGATTGTAACTAAAATAACTAACCTCCTAGTAGCGCGGCAAGTCCATTATCAAGGTGGGGGCTCAGTTAAAGCACATTCGACTGGTCGCTTTTGAATGCCCTGCAGTTCTGACATGCACCTACGGGGGGGGGGGGGGACACTTCGGAGCGGGCTCACATTTTCTTTTCACAACTGTCTTCCGCATAAAGTTCCAACCACCAGAGGAAACTGTGCCACTAGTGTCTGCGGGAGGTGCAAGTATGGATGCTTAGCTGGCTTGGAGACGATGGTTATTAGCACACGGATTTGCCTAAACTTCGATTCTTCCGGCTTGAAACGGCCTTGTGACTTCGCGAGATGTTATTATCTTAAACAAAATATTGCGCAGGCACCAGACTCAGACGGACGGCGTGTAGGCTTCCGATGCGTGCATTGCCACAACAACGTCGAAGCGACAACAAGCACGAAAGTTAGACAAATCAATGCACTGCCCTTCATTTCCGTGGTAGCCGAACGATTGTGGTGCCAAAGCTCCCTCTAGTGATTTTTGGAAGCAACTCGATCTATTTATCTTGTGATCTCCTGTCTTGCACACCATTCCTCGACTTTGCTGTGATGGGTACCGCTACACGCAAGACAAGCAAGTTTGAGAGCATCGATGTCGCCCACACCTTTGTTATCTTCAACCAGCATCCCAATGGCGGCTTGCATTGTCTTCTGCGCTGTTTTGGCCCAACTGTTGTGGGTAGATATATCGCTGAAAAATAAATGTTAAAAAACGAACACCGCCCAAGCACTCCGTACAAGTGGTTAACCAGCGAAGCTGAAACGTGCGGTCCCGGTGTTTAGCAGTGGCTTAATCCTGACGCTGTATTGAAGCGTTTCTCAATAATTGGTTACATGTTTGTGTTTCTAGTGGAACGCAAGCGCCAATGGCGGGCGGATGCTGCTAACCTAGAGAGCCTACATGCAAGCGCCGTTTAGGCTCCCTATGCTAACCGCGACGCCCAGCTAACTCGATATATCGAACGCATGCGACAACGGCGAGCCGAGGAGGAGGCGTGGCGGGCAGAGCAGGGTCAACGTGACAATGGCGGGAACGCGTTCACCGGGGCCAACGCCCGCTTTCGGCGGGAGTTTCTCGAGCGGAACTTTGGCTTCGGCTGCGACGAAACGTCCACGTTGAAATCGCGAAGTGGAACGCAAGCGCCAATGGCGGGCGGACGCTGCTAACCACGACACCGAGCTAACTCGAGATATCGAACGCATGCGACAACGGCGAGCCGAGGAGCCGGCGTTGCGGGCAAAGCAGGTACGACGCAGAAAACGAAGTCACTAACGGCGCTGCCAATGGCGCGCGCGCTTGGGTGCGACATAGAGAACTACATAACTGACGGCGCAGCCAATGAAGACGTTTAGAGAAGCATGGGACGAACGGTTTTTCGTTTCGCCTAGCCATATTCAACTTTCGCTGTAAAACAGAAAGCACGTCGCAACTGCGCACGCCCAGTCTGCCTGCTCCAAGGCGGCGGTGCACGTTCAGAGTGTGTGATAGTCATCTACCTTGAATTTCGGAACGAGCTCGAAATATGCGGACTCCGAACCGGCGAAGCAGCGTGAAGATTAGAGAATGCAACAAGACGGTCCAACATGTGGTCTGTTATTCCGTGAGATGCCTGCCATTTCTTTGACGATGCTGCTTTGACGATACCTGTGCCGCTACATAACTGCAGACAATCGGTTCGAAAATACAGCACACAACATCCTGTATTTGTGGAAAACACTTCCAGCGTCCTTCACGTGGTGGTCTATACCATAGCAAGTAATACGTGACACACACGTCATCTCGCAGTGTTTCGACCTTTCTATTCTGGTTGTTCCAGCGATGACGTATGCTGAGGTATTGCGTTTCGCGCGTGAATTGGTTATTATTTTAACGCGATGGCGTTTAGGGCCCCGTGTCGCAGAAAATCCGGCGTCGGCAACCGGCGTGTGATCGCGGGTGGCGGAGAAAATCATCCAACCACATCGACCGCGCAGGCCCTCCACGTACTGCAAGGTTTTGGTGAACAAAATTTGAATTTGAAGTACGACTTTACCATTCGGCGCGGATTTTTTACCAATCGGCGTTGGATTGTAATTTTAATGTACGAGAAAACCTAATTCTGCTACGAGGAAACAAACAAAAACCCCTTTGCAGCATTTCTACCAGACGTGCGCGCGTCGGGGCAATAGCAAACAATTAATAAAAAATGTGGTTGATCCCTCTTATATAGGAATCGGTATAGAACACGAAAGTGAAACGTGTCTTCAATGACATGCGGAGGCACCACATGCTACTTGCTCGAAAGCTACAACGCGCCGCAACCGACTGCGCTTACGAACGCGCATCCAAAGTGCATCCGAAGCGCAAGCGACGCGCGATGCGCCGCTCGGTTAGCACGGTCCCAAACAGTGTCGCCGTCTGGTGGCCTCCGGCGGAAGGCATCACCGGCGGTGCCAGCGTCTCCCATTAGAAACGCCCGGCGGTCGGCACACTAGTAAGTATATTCTAGGCACTATAGTCGTAGTGCTGAGACTACCGAAGCGTTCACTGTCGGTGCGCGTTAGTGTCATAATGCAGTACTTCTCTTTTCTGCTCGTAGGCGGCGGCACCGCCCCGAGCAAGAGCGCGGGTACACGGAGGAGTGTTAGATATATAAGGCGCGTCTGTGTAGCTCTCTGCAATTGCGTTTGTGGCGCAATGGGTTAAACGCTCGGCGATCTATCGTCGCGGACCGAGAGGTCGTGGGTTCGATTTCCAAATTTTGCATGTTTGTGGAACTTTTTCTTCTGGTTTCTTTCTTTGTATTATGTTCTATGACGTATTTCCGTGACGGAAATACGTCACTGAAGTCTTGGTGGACCCCGGAATAAAACACTTTCGTGTTAAAATAATAAAAAAGGTGCTAGGGCCTTCACATTTTAATATTGACACCACTGAGGAGTTCGTCGAGAAAGCGGAGGAAGCTCGCCAGCTTGCTCGGAATCGCATCCGCACCCAGCAGAATACCGACGCCTGCCGTTACAACCGGACCCGACGGAACGTCCAGTACTCACCAGGCGACCGCGTGTGGGTGTGGACACCTATCCGACATCGTGGGCTCTCGGAGAAATTGTTGCGCCGCTATTTCGGCCCCTACGAAGTTGTACGCCGCCTCAGTGATGTGAACTATGAGGTGGTGCCTCAAAGCTCTGATCCTAGTTCGAACCGACGCCGTCCCCGTGCTGAAGTCGTCCACGTAGTACGGATGAAGCCGTACTACGCACGCGAGGGATAAGCAACCCTCACAAACCGCTTCAGCACTGTGTACATTCCTGTATGTTTTTTTTTCTTTCCATGTTGACACTCTTGCCCATATATATATGCCCCCATATATATATGCCACTCTTGCCCCTATATATGCAGCAAATACCTCCCAGATATAAGGCCAGAATGTCCTAAATGCCAAAATCCTAAGTGCGACTTAGATCACATGCTGTGGCAGTGTCCCGCGCTAAACGCTTGCTTCGGGTCTCCTGCCACCGAGGACGACTGGATCAACCACCTCAGGAGCCCCGACAGGGCCCTTCAACACCAGGCCGTCCAGAAGGCCCAACAGGTGGCTGGCGAGCTCCGACTCCCAGTCCCCACATGGGTGGAGCCAGCGGGCCGGCCCCCGTAAGGGGTGCCCAGGCCCCTTCAGGACCATTAATAAAGTTAATTCTCTCTCTCTCTCTCTTGCCCATATTGCTCGCCCCATGCCCTTGAAGCGACCGGGTCGGTCGCTTTTGAGAGGGGAGCAATGACGCGAAATTAGTTGGCACGTGGTGACACTGGCCCCTTGAGGCGAAAACGACGAAGTTCGTGGTTGCGCGCGCGCTCTCCGAGGTCCAGCCATTATTAAAGGCTGACGTGTTTTTTTGCCTATCTGTTGCTGGTGAACTATTCTAGCTGTAATAGCTGGGTGACAATATAAACCACTTATATTGCCCCTGAAAAAACGTCTTACCAGCAATGCATTTCAGTTTAAAAGTGAAGCCGACTTTAAGGGGATCGGTGTAAGCTTGGTCTTGGTAAGCTGGCTTTCCCACGTTCTATGTTCTAGTGAATGAAGCCAACTTTCCGTATGCGAACGGGTCCCGATAACGCTGCCGCGTTGTACTCTTTTATAAGACATTGCACAAAACACGAGCAGTTACCACATGCTGCCAGTCTCTGGTGAACTGTACATCCTTGTTTATGCGTCGAGCAAGTCGAACTAGTTATTTTGACTATATATCTTGTGGGAAAACACCTCGGTCCCGCGGTCAACTGCAGCAGCTCCAGTCTCAGCCGGCCGCGCCCAAGGGCGCCCAACCATAGCTCACCCGTCTCTCGCAGCACTGCTCGCGCGTCCGTCCTCTTCTTTGTCCATGGTTGGCTCCTATCCACTATTCACGTCAGCGTTCCCACACTGCCCCTCCCTCTGCGAGGGCATTGACGGCACTGACTGGCAACACGACGTTCGAACCCGGCGGCACGGACGGCGAGAGATGCCGAGTCGCCATGGGTGACGATGCTATGCACTCGCTGAGCACGGCCACGATCACCACGAAAGACACACAAAAACGAAAGATACACACACCGCTGCTCTGCGTTGCAAAATCACTCGCTCACTCCGCCACGTCGTCACGGCGAGCGCACCGCAAGGCACAAAACGAGGAGAAGCGACGAGTCGGCGGCGGGTGGAGTAGTTGGTCGTCGGCACAACGGGTACAAGCATTCGCTAGCGCCATTCCTTCCTCCATGGTCAGCGCTTTTCCCCGCAGCTGCACTGCGAGAGCGTTGACGGCACTGGCCCACGGTGGCTGGCAGCGACGGCATGACACTCCTTCCGGCGGGCGCACCTTGGAGACTGATAATGCATCGAACGAGGATCGGCGGAGCCGTCAAGGCCGAGTCATCGAGGCCTTTCAAGAACCCGCAGGCCCTAAACCTGAGTGGATTCCATGACGGACTACTCGCGAAGATTGAGCAGAACCAGGTGGTGCAGCCTCGGAGTTGAGGTCTTGCAGGAACCACAGGCCCTAAACCATGTTGAGGCCTTGCAGGAACCGAGAGGCCCTAAACAGTCCCCTGGCGCACACCTGGTCTAGTTTTCTTCTCCGACCTCGTTCTGACGAGTGCACACAGCAGGTCACCGGAAGGAGCCGCCGCCCGCTCAGTGCCTTGCCTCAATGCCAACACCGCAACGCAGCGGAGAACCAGAGAACCACGCACCGCGGGACGGAGCCGCTCTTGAGTTGCTGTTGGCACGAACGCGCGCTTGATGTAACCTGCGCTGGCGATGCCTTTCTCGAACGGCGGCGCCGGGAGCTGCAGCAGCGCGTAGAAGACCACGCCACCACCAGGACCCACGCCAGGCTCGATGACTGCGACGGAGGAGGAACCGGCGGATTCGCAGGTCATCGAACGCCTGAGGTGCAGCTCGCACCGCGGAAATGGGCACGCGCCATTGCCTGGTTAAAGTCGCTACTAGTCGTTGGACGGGTACCTCCAGCCTTCCCCACGACCATGGTCCGTCCCGGCACGCAGCCGGGGCCCCACGTTACGGGGGCCAATGTGGGAAAACGCCTTAAGGCCGTTTCACATGGTGCGATTTTGCACTGCGATTATCGCACCGGAAGTGCGATTTCCGTCGCATGCGACAAAAATCGCAGTCGCAGGGCCGATTCCGCGATTTTCGGCTGCGACCAACCGGTTGGTCGCAGCGTCGCAACGTCGCAGCAATCGCTGCGATTTTTCCGTCGAAATTGCGCCGAGAGGTATTTCGCGGTCTGTTTTGGAAAATGGCGGCGGTCGCTCAACGCAACGTTTACGGATACTTTTTTGTCTATAAATATTGCATCAACAAGCCTCGAACAGTGCAACTAATTGAGTGGAGCCTTGGATTGCGCAATCGGTACGTAACATCAGCACCGACACGCGAACAGTGCAGATAAAAACTCGTAGGTCAGATTCGGTTCTGAGATTTCTACGAGTTTGTTGACACGCTACGTTGCTAATCTGACGATGCTGTTTTTTAGGTTGGCTTCGGGTGCTGATAGTACGTACTTTTGCGTGATTTTCCGTTATTCACACGCGCTGCGAGTTGGTAAATACTACGAGGTGTCCCTCACGGGAAGGCATGGCCTTCGGATGTCGTCCCAATTTTCTGGTTCTGGAGACAACTCGCGATATACGAAAACGCCACAGTTTTATCGCGGTATGCTTTTACGGACGGAACAATTTTAAGAATATGCAACTACGGACAAATGCTATGGTCAATAGGTCACGCTATACGCGCGACCATTTAGTTGCAGTCGGTTGGTTAGGGCTTTCATGCGCATTTTCCCCAATGAATTATCTCATTTCAAGGTTCTGTTACTTCCGCTGCGAGACGCAAAGCGAACGTGCAAACTGGATATCGTAATGAATCTTCTACAATAGCATATTTCACGCTTTGACTGGGAATAAGCAGTATTGCCAATTTATTTTCGAAGCAATATTTAAACAGTTTTTTTCTCATTTTTCTGATGCACCATTTTTCTCCTGAATAAAAAAAGCTATAAACCTTCAGTGTGTTGCAGACTTTGAATCCGTACTGCATATGTATTAACCCTCACATTAAAAGGTAATTGC
Source organism: Dermacentor silvarum (assembly GCF_013339745.2). Taxonomy (NCBI): domain Eukaryota; kingdom Metazoa; phylum Arthropoda; class Arachnida; order Ixodida; family Ixodidae; genus Dermacentor; species Dermacentor silvarum. Next base: position 54,537,763 of record NC_051155.1, read on the forward strand.
ACATTTCTCTTACTTCAGTGCATCGAATTACTTTTGTTTATGCTGGTTGTAACATATCGCAGTACTCTAAAAAACTACTTAGCCATAAACATCCTTGCCTTTTCTTGCTTCTCTGTCTCTACTTCCTGTAAAACACATGCAATAATGCGAAAAGCAGGCAGACATCTGGTTTTTATAAGTAGTAGATAGCACATTAAACAAAAGCAGATCAAAATTGTGCAGTGAAGTCAGCCGGTTGCATTCCTTCGTGTGAATGATAGGATCTTTTCAAGTGTGGGTGGGTCTTGCATGTCCACAGCTCATAAAGTGTGCAGACTCATCACGAGGCGTAGGTATAGCTCATCAAGATGGAGGCATTGTTGCTAATGAGTCTGCACTTACATGTATTACTGCATAAACTCGTATAACCATATCCCATCATTACTCAATCGAGCTTGCTCAGTCATATTCACCAAAATTCTACTTATCCGAGCTTGCTCTGACTCATATTCACCAAAATTGTACTTGGCCAAGCTTGATCTGACTAATATTCACAAAGATTCTACTCGGGCAAGCTTGCACCGAGTCATATTCACCAAATATCTACTTAGCCAAGCTTGCTCCCACTTATATTCATCAAAATTCTACTCAGGTGAGCTTGCACTGAGTCATATTCAGCAAAAATCTACTTGCCGAGCTTGCTTTGACTCACATTCACTAAAATTATACTTGTATCAGCTTTCCCTGACTACCACATGACAATATTCACTAAAAGTTTACTCAACTGAGCTTGCTCTTACTCGTATTCACCAAAATTCTACTCAGTCAGGCTCAAACGAACTCAGACTCACGGTTAGTTTGAAGTCTTAGTGAGCCGACGTTTGAGTGAGTTCACCGTGCTATGTATACATTACATTATGTGACCTGTGCGGTGAATAAGCAAACATTGTCTATGAGTACGTGTTGCATCGGGTGAAATAAGGACAACTGTAAACACTGCAGTTAGTTTTCTAGAGTTCAACTGACCGTTGCGTGAAAGCTTCGCCTCATGGCCATTCAAGCAAGTGCATTGGATCTGCATCATATTTTTTGCCAATCCTGCTGGCTGTCCTAGTCATTACTGGGTGGCCACATGTTGTACATTTCAACACAAAGTTTAATAAATGACTGTAGTGCAATATATTAAAAAAAAGATGCTTGCATCACTGCACGCATAACAATCAGAACATGACACAAACACATGCACATAGGATGGACACAAATGATAAATACATAAACAGATGGAATCAGCTAGCCACCACCTATTGAAAAAAAAAGAAAAAGCACAGGACTAGGTATAACCATTCCCCTTGCCAGGTACATGGGCTATAGGAGAAACACACGTGCAACCTAGCAGTTACCTCGAGGTAGCAGCTATGGACGCTTTTGCATTCGCAGCTGGCCACTCAACCACTCAAGTGTGTTCAGTGTGCACTTGTACTTAGGCACACTTTTTATTGTCTGTATCTCAAAAATTTAATGTGGCTCCTCAAAATTTTGAGAATGTTTGGATTCTGAGGCTTGCAAAGGTAAATATTTTTATTCCATTTTCGTTCAAGGTGAAGGCTCATACAAAAGATTAGAGATATTGTCAGTGCCCCTCACTTTCCTCTCAGAACATAAGTGGTCTGTTATTGAGATTCTAGCAGCTTTTCAGCAGCAAGAAAGGGAATCAGCTTCCCCTGTTTTCAGCATTGGGTTAATGCAGGCAATTCAGGGAGGACATAAAGTTTTGCTAATACAATCGGTTCGGGAATACCAGATTAGACTGTACCTTGACACTTTCCTTGCACTTTCTTATTTTGGTCAAATAACCCAGTTTGAAATGGCTCCAGTTAGCATGCTCTAACATTGGTCTAATATAGGTTAAGTGCATGACTAGCTTAACAGACTGGGATGCTGGCTTTCATTTCCAGGAAAGGAATCATAGCACTTGCTCCAGTTGCATATGTTTTTGGTTATCAGGGGTATTCAGCCTCACTTTAAGGATAACGTGCTGAAGCAGGTAGAAGCACACGCATGCCATTAGCGGATAGTTTCGATAGCTTCTTATCTTACACTTGCCACCATGAATACAAAATTTTAGCGTTCGATTTTGTTATTAAACAAACAAACGTACTCCTAACAAGGTATTTTAATGTTAGCCGTGTGGCTACGCGGCTGCGCTACGTACTGCAGCATATTAACTTAAGCTTCTTGATACAGATTCACAGCACACTAACAGCGCAACAAACAGGACGAGAAAATAGACGACTTGTCTGCCAGAATGATACGATACTACGTACACTAGTGACTGCAGCTCCTAAAAAATGTGGTGTCGGCTTTTACGCCTTTCGAAATATTCAGAGAGCACTTGTATGAATAATTACAGCACAGGCGCCGAGACGGACGAGCCAGGCTGGCGCTAAGATAAACGTTCACAACACAAATTCCATTGCACGTTCAGTAATTACACACAGATCATTTGCGGCTTTGTTCAGGGGCAGACGTGAGCTTTTGGGTTGGTGCTTGCTGCTAAGTTTGGTGCAAGAATATTGCTAGGAGCAGGAACCGCTAATGCGCAATCACGAGCAATACACACACATCCGTTTTTCAGAAGCTGACGTTAATCACGGGTAGCGCGAGGGTCTCTGCGTTGACATGACGACTCCGCTGCAGCCGAATTCCGAATACTGCATATGCGATGACAACAGCTATAGGGGCTTGTTGATAGGTCCTCTTGTAACTTGTTTAACCGCAGGTAGAACGACACAGGCATAAAACACACACGAGACAGCACACAACGCTGAACGACCACCTGCGAACAGCTGTTTACAGTCCGCCATTTCTCCTCGTATTGAACTTCACAAACCGCTGTGGCGTCACTCCAAAACAAACTAAACTTTGAAGCGTTTTTAAATTACAAAACGCACGTATTATTTGGTCCTAATAAAGAGAGGTCAATTATATTATAACGCGCACGTCTTTTTCATTACATTAAACGAATTTATGCGGCGTGTGCGACAAAATCTGGCAGCAAGCAACTCTGGGCGTCGCATAATCGCATTGTTGACATCGCACCATGTGAAATGGCCGTTGCGAATTTCGCATCTGCGAAAATCGCAGCTGCGAAAATCGCAGTGCAAAATCGCACCATGTGAAACAGCCTACAGTCCCGCGGTTCACGGCAACAGCTCCAGTCTCAGCCGACGGCGCCCAAGGGCGCCCAGCCGCGGCTCGCGCGTCTCTCGCACCACTGCTCGCGCGTCCGTCCGGCCCTGAGCCCACAATCTTTACGTGTACTAGCAGTGCTGATAACTTATAGCAACGTAAGTGCCATGGAGTTACTAATCTCATGCTATACTCACATACAACTTTCTGTGCATCAAAAAGACAGCTGCAGAGGCAAAGCACGCACAAGTTAATAGCACTCCTCAAAATATTTCCAAAGTCTCGTCGGTGTTAGCTTATGCAAGACAATGGAAACAAACAAGTTACTTAATGCCGAGCTTATATCAAATGATACAAAATGCACTACTACGTGTTATATTTGACTAACTTTCTTCATTTCCTTAGACCGCTTTTTCACAAATACGAAGCCATTGCACAATTAGAAGGGGCACTGATTCAGTATCTGTTCCAAGAAACTCAAAAACTACTGCCTGCTGTCACATTCTGGCGGACTAGTTAAAGTAGCACAGTACCACTAGTGCAAAGCTTCAACCCTGTAGCTTTGCCCTGATTGCTCCACGAATTTGTCGGTAAGCATATTATTGTAACTGCTTTTTCTTTCGTGTTCTTTTGTACAAAGGTATACCATTCTGTATGCTGTCACTGCTCGTCTCCGCCATCTACCGAAATTGCGCAGTCTATATACCATGTGTTTCACTTAACTTGTGCCAAAATTTAAAAAAAAAATGTGCAGGTGCAACGTAGCTGGACAGAATCAAGGTAATGTTTGCCGTTGCTTTGAGCAAGTCATACTTTTATTTGTATTTCGCCTAATTACACAATTATTTATAATTATTCAGCTTCATTAAATATTCAGAGCAGGAGCGTCAATGAGGAAATCGCAGACCACACTGAAAAATTTCCGATCCAGCTTTCTGTTACGCCAATACGGACTACATAAATGTTCTCTCCGAGCTTGAAAGAATGTTTGGGAAACACGAAAAACACCTTATATACCTGGGTTCTGTATCATCATCATCATCAGCCTATAAATATGTCCCCTCCCAGACGAAGGCATCTCCCTGTGATCTCCAATTACCCCTGTCTTGCGCTAGCTGATTCCATCTTGCGCCTGCAAATTTCCTAACTTCATCACCCCACCTAGTTTTCTGCCGTCCTCGACTGCGCTTCCCTTCTCTTGGTATCCATTCTGTAACTCTGATGGTCCCCGGTTATCCATCCTACGCATTACATGGCCAGCCCAGCTCCATTTTTTCCTCTTAATGTCAACTAGAATATCGGCTATCCGTGTTCGTTCTCTGGTCTACACCGCTCTCTTCCTGTCTCTTAACATTAGTCCTAACATTTTTCGTTCCATGGCTCTTTGTTCGGTCCTTAAGTTGTTCTCGAGCTTCTTTGTTAACCTCCAAGTTTCTGCCCCATATGTTAGCACAGGTAGAATGCAATGATTGCACACTTTTCTTTTCAACGACAGTGGTAAGCTCCCAGTCAGGATTTGGCAGTGCTTGCCGTGTGCACTCCAGCCCATTCTTATTCTGTAAATTTCCTTCCCATGATCAGGGTCCCCTTTGAGTAATTGAACTAGATAAACGTACTACTTTACAGACTCTAGAGGCTGACTGGCGATCCTGAAGTCTTGTTCCCTTGCCAGGCTATTGAAGATTGTTTGTCTTCTGCATATTATTCTTCAACCTCACTTTTACACTTTCTCGGTTAATGTTCTCAACCATTCGTTGTAATTCGTCCCCACTGTTGCTGAATAGGACAATGTAATCTGCAAACCGAAGGCTGGTGCGATATTCGCCATTGATGCTCACTCCTAAGCCTTCCCAGTCTAAGAGCTTGAATACTTCGTCTGAGCATGCAGTGAATAGCATTGGAGAGATTGTGTCTCTTTGCCTGAGCCCTTTCTTGATAGGTAACTTTCTACTTTTCTTGTGGAGAACCAATGTAGCTGTGGAATCTTTGTAGATATTTTCCAAGATATTCACGTACGTCTCCTGAACTCCTTGATTACGCAATGCCTCTATGACTGATGGTATCTCTGCTGAATCAAATGCCTTTTCATAATCTATGAAAGCCATATAGATAGGTTTATTGAGCTTCGCAAATTTCTCGATTACCTGATTGATGATATGGATGCGATCCATTGTAGAATATCCCTTCCTGAAGCCAGCCTGTTCTCTTGGTTGATTGAAGTCAAGCGTTGCCCTGATTCCATTGGAACTTATCTTGGTGAATATTTTATACAGTACTGAAAGCAAGCTAATGGGCCTATAGTTTTTCTGTTCTCTAACGTCTCCCTTCTTATGGATTAGTATGATGTTGGCAATCTTCCAGTTCTTTGGCACACTTGAAGTCGTGAGTCATTGCCTATAAAGGGCCGCACGCTTTTCAAGCATGATATCTCCTCCGACTTTTATTAAATCGACATGTGGCGTGTATACAGCGCCACAATTATGATATTTCCGCCAGTGGCTGCAGCCGCAAACATGCATATTCACAAAAGAGGTCCGGGAACTGAAACCGCAGTCACTCTTAGTGAACAAAGGGTGAGAGCGATCCAAAGAACGCCCCGCAGACAGTTACATACGGTACCGCACCCGCTTCGCATTTTCGGCGTCAGCATACACTTGTCTTTCCTTGTTCTTTTTTTATGACACGCTGCAGTGACACATGCGCCACTTTGGGTGATAACGGCTGCAATTTAACAGTCGTGTTACAGTCTAACCCGGATATATCGAACTCACATATAACGAATCCGCCTTTTTCCTTTTCCTCTGCTGCCCTCTGCCGCACGCCGCTGGAAACGTTTTGGTAGGGTGCCGGTGCTTTCGCGGGTTGATTTGTGTACCTGCGCCCATGTTGAGCGCATCGGTTGTGCGTTTAGTGGATCGCGAATAATTATTAACGACTTTTCCGGGGCACCATGTCAGTCCTGGAATCCACGTAGCACTCACCAACTTATATATAGGGTGTGCTGGCCTGAGTGCGCTGTTTTGTGTACACTGCGGCTGATAAAGGCACGCTGAGTTCCGTCTGCCGTCGCGGCTGCTTTGGAGTTTGTTGTCGCTAACTTTATGCACTTGCACCTCGCTTTTTTTTTAATTCATTTTACACATTCTTTAGAAATTTCGCATAAATAAAAAGTCTTCGAGCGCGCAGCCTTCCGCGTCGGATTTAGCAAAGTGGTGCACTTGTTTACATCGACATCTACAGCCACAGGTAGTTGTTAGTGTCAAATATTGGGAAAAGGTGCATCGCTGATATGAATAATGTCAAACGTAGAATAAACAGACATATCTGCGCATATGAGCTGCGTTGTTTCACCGCGAGACGGGTCAGTATGAGCTGCTGAGCCACTTAAACGGCGACTGTGATCCAGTTACATATATCGGGTTGTTAATTTATTACTGATTCTCGCTTTTCTTTAACTTCATGATACATACAGTTTGCGCGCGTGTCCTAAAGCATTATTAGAGAAAACTATACTCGCATAAGCACTCATTTAAAGGCCGTGTTGTTCCCCCGCGAAAACGCGGATGACATCGCTGACACCGTTGTTATATTACTAAGCGAGGCGGTTGTTTATGCTACTGCACCGAATGTACCGCCTCTTGTTTCGCGTTTGACCCATAGGCAAACAGTACATCTCAGGAATTAGAAATGTGTCAGCATGACAACACGTAAAGACCCACCCATCTACGTTGCGAATGCGACCAGCAGCCTACGGGAACGGTGACGTATATACAGATGTTGGCACAGCCGTTGGGCAGAGCGCTCTGTTCCCGCTTGCAGCTTATTGTGTACGCGGCGTAGGAATCGAAGAGTAGTTTATTTCAAATCGCTAAGGCCAGAACTGAACTATAAAAGCAGTTTCCTTCGTCCTAGCTGCTTAATTTTCAGTTCAGGTCTGCCGGCAGCGGGTGCACGAACTCGACGGCGCCAAGCCTAACCTTCGCTTAACAGGATCAACATTGGCTCAAACTTCATGCGGCACGGCTTGCGAGAGTTGAATCTTGAGCATTTCAACTTCATAGGCATGTTATAACTCACTTTGAGCGCGATTAATTATATGTACAAACGAAGGCGCTGCGGATATCGCGTTATCGTATCAATTCGACGGCCGATCGAGCGGGGTTCGGTCGAACGATGGTCCGAACCCTTATTTATCGGAGCCGTCGACAAGAATCCCGTCGCAGTACGACAACTCGCGCTCGTCGGTTGCGTCTCAAGGCCTGGTGTGATAAAATCGTCTGAGCGACCCACTGTGCAAAATAGTCGGCCAATCGTTGGCGTGAGCGTCTTGTCGATCTCGTATATCGTCCCAGTGTTACCGCGCCAGACTTCACAAGTGCGTGAAGTCAGGCACACGCTGCCACTAGCAGCATTGCGAGGACCGACGCTGCAAGAAGTCTTCGTCAGCAATCTGATGTTTTTAGGTGTCGTCCAAGTGTAACGCAGGGGTTTATCGATAAATTTACTATTGTAGCCATCAATGCAAGCCGGCAACGTGGTTCCCTGTGCAGTCCGGACGAAGCCCTCGCCGCTTTCGGTTTTAAAGTGGAGTTGCAGTCTTACGCTACGTACGTTTTCAGTACCGTACCGACGTCGAGCTATCAGTGGAGTTTTAACGCGGTACACAGTACGAGTGTTTGCAGTAGCGCGCGTCCGAGTGTTTTTTTTTTTTTTTTTTCTTCCGAGGTCTTTCTCCTGAGATGGGGCCGCGCGGCCGCGCGCGCGACCCTTCCAAAACGTTTCGCGACTAATCCGCCAGGGCAGAGCGCATGCGCCGTCGGGCCGTGAAAAAGGCGGATTATTGTGTATAACGAACAACAGCAAATTCTCTTGCAGAATGTTGTATAGAATTTCTATTTTATATATCGAACTTTTTGTGATCCCCTTCAGATTCGATATATCGGGGTTCGACTGTAATTACTGACAGCGTGTACGTAGTAGCATCGCACTGATTGGCACCTTTTTTTTTTAACCACCATGGGCTACATTACGTGCTCGAGCAGGTGACTGAGCCAGACACGGTGTCGGCCGAGCTGAGCCTTCTGGAGGCAGCCCCGTTGCATTCGCTGCGCCTGCACCTGCTGCTCTGCTGCACGGCGGACCTGCTGCGCAGCGAGCTGCACAAGTTCGAGCCTGGCTTCTGGCCGGGAGGCGCCTGCGTTGACGACTTACGCCGCGTGCATCGCGTGCAGCTCTGGAATCGGTTGCTATGGCTCGTGGTGGAACCCTGGAACAAGGACCTCCAGGTATATACGGCACCATCGCGCACTGCTCGCACACATTCAACACATCGCACACATTCAAACGAAGGGTTTGAAGCGATCTCGCTGGGCGGTTTAAGAACAAGTAATTTGGGGCTTTAGGTTCCGAAATCACGATCTGATTATGAGGCACGTCGTGCATGGCGGAGGGCTCCCGATTAATCCTGTTTATATGAGGCACCCAGTGGCCGGTTCACGAGCGTTCTTGCATTCTATTCACACCGAAATGCGGCGGCCGCCGCCGGAATCGAACTCAAGACGCCATGGTTACTGAGTACCGCGGCGCGTATCCGGGTGGAAATTCGCCTGGTTCATTCGGAGCGCTCGGCGGCGCTCTCACGTTAAGGTCAACTACACTTAACGCGCCTAAACTACACCGCGCGCTTGGCGCTTGCCGCGCGTCGCGAGGCATGGCGGTTTGAACCTACAAGACGCGCGACAGCTCGCGCCCACTTGGCTCACTATTTTCGCGCTGGCAGACATCGTTTCGTATCTTGTGAAGCTGCCAGAGCACCGATATTTGTCTGGAGAAGATATATATACTTTTATTGACAAACAATCTCTCAAATACTGAATTATTAAGCGCCAAACAGACGACCCAAGAAGAGACACGGACGAGCGCTTACTAACAACTGATTTTTATTGAAAGAACCACACAATATATAGGCATATCTGGCGGCGTAACTCACACGTTGTCAAAATTCACATGGTAACCAAGTAACATGGTAACATGGTAACAGTAACATTCACATGGTAGCATGGTACCTTTTTATCGCCTTTTTTCCAAAAAGGCGATAGAGAGATTGTAAACGATGATGAACAACGTTAACAAACCAGGAGATTAAGTTTAAGGCGCACAACAAACCAGGAGATTAAGACCGTAGTCATACCATACTCTCACCGTGTAGCCCACAAGCTGAGGAAGGTCGCGAGTAAATTCAAAGTCCCGGTAGTTTTTTCAGCCCTTTCAAAACTTACTAAATTGTGCGCTCGTGTCAACAACCAAGAAACAGAACGCACGACCTGCGGAACCCAGCATACCAATCCACTTGTCACTTGCAGGAAGGGGTGGTTTATCAAATTCCACTCTCATGCCAAAAGTTTACATTGGAAAACGGGGCGATGTTTGAATGAACGACTAAAAGAGCATGAACGCTCACTAGAGAAAGGGACTGGATCCAATTTGGCCATCCATTGCAAAGAGTGCGGGTGCAAGCCTCGCCTAAGAGATAGCGTTGTCCTGGAGAGAAGTCGAGACAGCGTTGCCCGTGAGCTGAAAGAAGCCTTCCACATTAAAGGAAGGGCCTGGAGTGCGTGAGCGAACCGTCAAAAATATTGTATACAAGTGAACTGTCCTTTTTAGAAGCCCTTGGTTAGAACTAAGCACGTTGATGCGCCGCCTGCATGCGCTTGGAAAAAGTCTTAATCGTTAGCTTTCTAATGGGGTTACAGCGCTGTTTTGTGTATCGCTTAACACTATCTTTTATGGTCTTGTGGCTCTATACACCACGTGTCATTGTCGCGAATGTCATCTTTTATTCGAGTTTCATCATCGTTTACAATCTTTTTTATTGCATTTTTGCCTGGTTACCATGTGAATTTCGACAACGTGTGAGTTACGCCGCCGGATGTGCCTATATATTGTGTGGTTCTTTCAATAAAACATCAGTTGTTAGTAAGCGCTCGTCCGTGTCTCTTCGTGTGTCGTCTGTTTGGCTTTAATAATTCAGTAACATGCACCACCTAGCCCAACAAAGTTCTGCTTGAAGCTCTCAAATGCTGTGAAAATTCCTCAAGTCACGGGGCTTTGTGTCGGATATTATAGTTTACAGTGTTGCCAACTTCACTTCGAACGTGTCACTGAACCCGAGACAAAGCTGGTAAAATTTCGCTAAATTCACTCCAATGTCGCTAAACGTGTCGCCGGAACTGCCCAATGAATTTCACATTATGTAGGCGTTTTCGAAACACTATAGGCTAATAAGGCGTAACGCGTCCACCAAAATGTTTCAAGTTCGTCTAGTGTCCGTGCAGGTGAAAAATAAACAGTGAATTTGCCAGTACGGTGTACTGGACTTTTACTTTACTAATGTATTTGAAATAATGCATGATAACAGCTGAACTCTACGTTCACTTTCAGATTTTAGGATTACATATCCAGGACGGTTCGAAAAAACGAAGAGGCCCTGGTTCACGTTATGCCTGCAAATTATCTATTTCTGAGCGCTCGTGAAATAAGACACGACCATTGTTAACACGACAGTTTTTGATTTGTAGAGATCAAAAACTGCGCCGCCCCTTGACCCACCAGAAAGCTTCGTGCAGTATTGATTTGTTCGAAAGCCGCC
>NC_051155.1:54548678-54607704 GCF_013339745.2 Dermacentor silvarum
TGTCGCTTTGCTCTCCGCCGTGCGTTTGCTCTTTTCGTGAAAGGCGCGTCCTGGCGCGCTGTATTACCTCTCTAGCCCATACAGCATACGGTGTGCGGCGACGATTTTGTCGCCGTTGGAGATTATACGGAACCTCACGGCGATGGCAACGACGACGACGATGGCAGAAATCCGCTTGGAGTGTCCGTAGAATTGCTATCGCAATAAAACCGTCACCGGATAAAAAAAAGTAATCTACGCGTTACAATATCACCCACCGTCACGCGTTATTTTTCTCATTGCCCTGTGCATTCGAAACCTACTACTGCATTCATATCGACCATCATCTGACCTGCAGTTCACTCCATAAAATGACACCCATGGCTACTCTTTATATAGGACTCGTTCTATAAGCGAGCGGCGAGGAAAATGGTGCATGTTTCCCGTCGGAATAGTCCAGTAGAACGCTGACATGCTTATTATTCAAAGTAGTTATTAACTCGTGGTATCGAAATGTAGTTCATTATTCGCGAGTATGTATCTGTCATGCCCCCTTTCTAGTGCCCTGCTAGACGCCGGCTGTTGTAAGCTGCGGGCACTAACGCGATGCGAAAGTAAATATATTGCACATGGGAATTTCAGCACTACCAGGGCTCAAAGGTCTATGAAAAGTATCAAAAGACATTACCCACAATTCCCCTAACAAACTGTTGTTCGCAAAATACTGCGCATGAAATAAAAAACTACGCCCGCGACAAAAAAAAAAAAACGGGGAAAAAATTAAAAACAAAAAAACAATGCATTTAATTACGGACGCCCTCGTATAACTTCTCCCACCCCAATTCCACGCTAAAAAAGTACACATTGAAATGGTTTGGCCGCTTTTGCTATCACTCAAGCGCCAAGCGCGGATGCGTGCTGACGAGGCAGATTTAACGATTAAATAAAATGGGCCTCTTATGCCGGCCACTTGCCGGCCGCTTTCCGGCGGAAGTGGCCAAGCTCCGCCGTGCAAGGTGGGCTCATTCGAGAACAACCTGAAGCCCCACGAGAGAGGTGGGAGACAAAAATTAACGACCGATGCGACTGTATGCAGTAGATATTTGAAGCTGCTCACTTGATGGAGGCGTTTTCCGAGAGCTTTTCTATAGATTCCTACAGAAATGCTTCCGAAGACTGCGTCTCCATAAACTTATTATTACCTAGTTTCTTTTCCAATAAACATATCGCAACATTTGATGGAATTAATGGAAGGAGGGCATCACGCTATCCTGGAGAACAGCATCCTTGCGAGTCTGCACATTTTTCCCTGCGTCCCGCGGGAAATATGCGACACCACCAGAACCTGGCCGCGCAATCAGGCGATATATCCAGGTATATCTTTCCTTTTTTTCAGAATCAGAATCAGTTTATTGATATTAATGAGTTACAAAAATGTCTGTACAGAAGGAGGTCCCGTAGTTAGAAACTGAAATGGGACCTCCTGTGCATGATGACTAGAAATATTTAACCGTAGCAGCAATCGCAATGCATGAAAATATAAAACCTTGGAAAACGTCATGATACAAATTATGCACATACAACGTATGGCTGTGAACAAAATATTGAAAATGTGAAAATTACAAATGCACAAATTTATTAACAGCAAAATGAATACGAGAGGAAAAAAAAGCCGCAAAAATGATAATGAAGACGCGAAGAATTACGTAATATGTCAGGGGGAGCTAATATTGTATAGTATAGTATGCGTCGCGTGACGACTTGTGGCAACAACTCCGCTGCACCGCGATCAGTAATGAGCACAGCGGGTGCAATATGAAGCGCTTTAATTCAGTCTGAAATTCGTGAAGCTTCCTTTAATTTAACGGAAACGGTTGTCTTGTTCCACATAGTTAAGGTGAAAAATTTTACTTAGACTGTTTGCAGTAGCCTTCGTCCGAACATTAGGTAAAATAAAGTTCACGCTTTCTGCATATCTTGTATTGTTAGTATTAAAAAGAGATGTCTCTGATATATAAGCGTTTACTGGAAGATTGTCGTTTAAAGCCCTGACAATAAAAATGGCAAGGTTATAACATATCGGTTACGCTCAACATGTTATTTGTTCGCCCTGATTCGCGCTTGTGTCACGTGAGGAAAATGGGATTATACGAATTTGCTCGATTTTCGATGGCTTGTAATGACAGTATACGTGGTTGGTACAAGTGTTGACCTCATGATACAACGTTGTAGTTAATATGGGAGTGAACGAAAGCATAATAAAGCGACATGACAGTAGAAAGCGAAAAGCATGGATGAGCTTGATTAGAGCGCAAATTCCATATGCCATTTTCTTCTTTAACTTGCTTAGGCCATTGAGCCATCCTTTTCATTGAAGTTCATTCTCTCTCTCTCTCTCTTCTTGAACTTAGCTATGTGAAGGTAAAATTTAAGGTGACAACCGAATTCTACACCAAGATAGTTACAGTGATCAACTGCTGGGATCGAGTGGCAATTGAGGGATTTGGAGTGAATGTGTTCGGGCGATCGTTGATATGAAGTGAAAAGGGAAAATTTGGTCTTGTTATGATTAATTTGCAGCTTGTTAAGCTCCCACCGTGTCGCGATTTTCACAAGGTCTTCGCTTAGCTTATTTGTTAACGATGTGACACACTTGGAGCCCTCTAACGTAAACTGCTCCAGTCTGTTTGTATTCCAAGCACCTGACGTCAAATTTCCGTAACCGCCGACGCAAGCATCGGGCGGTGACCCGCATCATTGTCTGAACAGCCCAATCAAGTGCTCTCCTCGTTATAGGTCGTCACGTTTTTTTTTTTTTTTTTGCTTTCAAAGGAATAACATTTTCTACATTGAGCGGCTTTTCTTTAATTTAATTGGCTGGCAAGAAGCGAGAGCATACTCAAGTGGAGAGGGTTTCGACGAGGCCGAGCCAGTGCAGTGAAAAAACACCGCATATCCACGGGGTGAATGATGATGAGTGGGCGAAGCTCCGGAGGGAATCATCGGTAAACCGTGAATCTTCCGTGTAATTCGCCCAGTCTCGCCGCACTAAATCGAACGATTGACTTCCACCAATGACACGCGCCATATCTGACGTCATTCCTATTTATAACAGCGCCCTTCATTATAATTGCACCATCTCCCGCTTCAGGGGACGCTAGCACAAACGCGTTAGAAACGTGCAGTACTCTCTAGTAAGGGGGAGAGGCCACAGCGTCTTACGCAGCCGTTTACACATGCCGGAACGTGCACCGCGTTTGCCGACGCCATCACATGACTGCTGAGAGAGTATAACCCCCGTATTCATAAACGCTCCTCGACTTGAACTTGACTTGCCACCGCCTTCAACGCGTTTCGAACGCGCTGCCCAAGGCGGTGGCAAGTCAAGTTCAAGTCGAGGAGCGTTTATGAATACGGGGGTAAGGCGGAGAGGCCACAGCGTCTTACACCAGCTTCTTACACGGGCCGTAGCGCGCTAGCACAAAACGCGTTAGAAACGCGCAGTCTTTCGTTAATGTTGGGTATTTATTGTCATCGTGGTGCGTGTGTCCATGTGCGCAGAAATTTCATAGAGTGTTTGCAGTATTTATATGGGGATCTTCTAGGGAAAGAACTAGCCGATGTAACTTGTTTCATTCGTTGAATAATGGGGGACTCGGGCTAACACATTTGTTTTTGAAACAGATCGTAAGTAGGTTCTTTTTCTTACGGGATCAAAGTGATATATTTCTGCGTACTGTTATTCAAGTGAGATTAAGTTCTTCCTTGCCTGAGTGGGTTGTTTCGTCAAGAAATGAACGAACACCAACGCCAATCGGATTCTGAGGAAGTTGTTATGTCATTTCATTACTGAAAGCTCAGTTTCGAATGAATTTTTGTCTTCTGTGACGCGAAAGAAACTCTATCGGGATCTTGTAGATGTTTTCTTACCGCTTCCTGTATATCGCACGATATACAACTTAGGACCTGAACGAAATGTTTTGAAACGTGTGAAAAATATGCCTTCAGCTAAAACATTCTTTTTTTAATTGCATTCTGGCACTCCCCGTGTGAAGCCATGGCTACAAAGTAAGGCATATTTGTTCCGTGGTCTGTTAACTGCATCATATGTAACAAATCGGAAACTATCGAGCACATCTTCCTGGATTGCCATGACTCCGTTTTCTTGTGGGACGTTCTCAAGCGAACTCTGAAAAAAGAACTGCCGATAAGCCCTTTCGGTATTCGTTTCTTGCCATGCGCAGACGCAGAGGGAGTGCCGGCTGACATGATAATGCTTTGTGTATGAACAGTGTGTGGAAAACGTGCATGGATGTCAGGAATGCCCGCGTAGATGCAAGGTCGGCAAGGCAACACCTAATTGAAAGTCTTACGTACACCCGGGATGCCCTAAAGCAGATGATTGAACCACCAGAGTGGATTCAGGAGCTTGACGTTTTGGTGTCTGTGGTGGCCTCTTTGAAGGCCTTTCAAAGTAGCACAGTCTAGCCAAATTATGCGTTAATATTGTGTAGCGCCAAGTGACCTGCTTTGTATTTGTACGGGTGTATGTATTGTTGCAAAGAAGGTAATAAAGAAAAAAAAAGCTTCGTTGCGTAGTGGCTAGCGCCGCGCGTTCGGAAGCGAGGGGTCCCTGGTTTGATTCCGCGCTACGGACACATCTATATATCGGAATTTTTTTTCATAAAAGTAGACGTGGCTAGCTACTACGACGACGACGACGACTACTACTACTACTACTACATACTAACTACAGAGGAGGGACAGACCCACACCCTAAGGAGGTTCGCCCCTAATAGATAAATGGGTGAGGAGGGTGGTGCCGCCATCTGCGATTGGTGGCTTCCCTTACTTAGCTTGCGGTGGCTCATCGAAAGTCGCGGCGGCGTGCAACGGAAGGTTAAGGATCCATTAAAACAGATCCTCAGCGAAGAACAATTGGCAGAGCGATGTCGTATACGTGCCGAAAGGGCTCGATAACGTTTTACTGCCACGCAAAAAAAAAAATGTTTATTATACGGAAATAAATCCATGCCCTCCGGCAGGTGCGAATAGCCAGTGCCTGAGCAATCAGCGGGCAGCCATCTTCTATTCCAATTGGAACGGGGCAGTCTCCGGCTACTCAGAAAAAAAAAATCAGGGCCCGTATTCACAGAAACGTCCTACGCTAGAATTGTTCGTTAAGAGAAAATTTCAACCAATCCTTATACTGGACCTATCATTAGCGAAGCCAGCTCGCCAATGGCAAACAGCCCTTACCAGCGAAAATCTTTCTGAATTCGGCCCCAGTTTTGTTCGGCATATTAATACATCTTAAACACGTACACGTCACTTTGACGCGGTGAGTCTTCGCGATTTTGTGACGTTGCGGGACAGACAGGAGAAGTGAACGCAGCCAGAAGACATTTGACCAATAGCAGAGCGCTAATGGGTAAAAGGCGTGAAATCAGAAATAATCTTTCTTTTGTTCGATATGATCATGCATAATCAGTGTGTATACATCATATCAGATGGAGCATTATCGTGGTTATCGTGACATCGCATGACAGACAGGCGAAGGGGGGGGGGGGGGGGGGGCGCGAAAAGTTTTTCACCAATCGTGGAGGGCTGATTGCAGAATTGGAATAGAAACGTTTGGAATACGTTCACGTTATAGCGGCCTTGTTAGGGTTACTCATAGTAGCGCCGTCAGCGTACACAATGCATTTAGATGACGAGAGGCAACACGGTAAATCATTAATATAATTTAGGAATAGGAGTGGATCAAATATTGACCCCTCCTGTACACCTAAATTTGTTGTAGCTTTTTAATGGGTTCCAGAAACGCTAAAGACTTCTTTTCTATCTTGTAGGTAACTGCAGATAAGTAGTAATGGTGGAACAGTTATACCAATAGCTTCTAGCTTAGTGAAAAGAATAATGTGATTAAGAGTGTTGAATGCCATAGATAGGCCGATGAATATAGAGGATGCAAATTTACCTTCGTCAATAGCTTTGTTTAAGATAGTGTGTCAGTGCTATTAGGGCTAGATCAGTCAAATAGCCGGAATGAAAGCCAAACTGATAGGGAGAAAGGGTATTAAATTTCTTCAAATACTTTGTTAGTCGTTTTTCAATTAGCTTTGCGACCAACTTTCAAAAAGTGAGTGTGCAATAAAATCTGACTGCCTTCAATTTCTCCATTTAAACAATAGCCCCTAAAGCACTAATAAAAAGGTAATCAATGATTGTTTGTTAATTAGTCTTCGGAAGCTCACGTTATTAGCAGTAATGTATGACCACCTTGCCTAGGAACTCCTGTGCAAAAATTCGACGTTTGCTCCGCTTATAGCCTTTTATAAAAAAAATTGTATGGTCTAAAAAACATCCTCTATAATGCGGGGCGCTACGCCATATACTGTAACATGAGTCTTAGAGATTAGCTGCTTATGAAATTCGAAAGCAGTCAAGTATTTACCTGTAGCAGTGGATCATCGTCGCGCACAAGTGCTCGCACCATTTGGAGAAGCTCGCTACGCACAAACACTAGCCTCCGGCTTGTTCGAAAGGCTGTTTGCCTTTAAACATATCGAACGCAGCTCGTCAAAAAAGCCGGACGACTGCATCCACAGCGCAAATGTTGCCACTGTTTCTTCGCTGAAATCCTTGAGACCGATCAATATAAGGTGATCGGCAGCAAGAACCATTTCGGCTTCGACAAATCCCCTTGATTTGATGCCACAATTGATACACTTGACCACAGCGCCAAGCGAAAGTGCCGCCATGATCCTGGATATCGTAGCCATATTTGTTTATCTGACCAGTGTTGTCAGCTCAAGCATCGGATTTTGCAGTTGCGAATAATATCAACACCCTTACGCAAACATGTTTGGTCGAACTGTAGGAGCGAAAGATAAACGTCTTCCTAAGCTCGTCGTACTTCTTAATATTTAACATTACTACGTACAGTAAAATAAAAGGACAAATAATTTATTGTTAAAGAAGATGCCAAAGAAATCCACGGTAGTGGATTTGAACCCTGCTTATTATCGTGGAAGCCACACACTGTATCCGCTGCGCAACTGAGCAGAAACATTACTGCTCTTCAGATATTGATATCCGGAAACTTACATGATCTTTTGTTTCGAGTCCCGCACTCTCCGAGCAAGCATATTTTTTGATGAAACTAGGGTTGGTCGTAAGTGGTCAGAAACGAATGCAAGATAGATTCGCGATGAGCAAAGTAGTGAGATAACGCGTCGGCACCAGAGGCGTATCATTGTGGTTCATTTTTATACTATAGTAGTAAAGCAGCGTGAAGTCTTTTGTGCGGTTTAAAAAAAGCAGAAAAAAAGCCCTTACAAGTAATGTAACAACTGTACTGACGTGCAAGAATATTCTAAATTATAGTGTTTATTTATAATACGAATTAGCAATTTCTGAAAGGAGAGAGAGAGAGAGATAAACGAAGAGGGAAAGGTAGGGAGGTTAACCAAGGACGTGCCCGGTTGGCTACCCTACACTTGGGGAGAGGAAAGGGGAAGAAGAGATAAGGCGAGAAAAGGAAAAAAAATGCAGGCAGTCATTCGCAGAGACAGTCAAAGAAGAATCTCCGCTGTCACAAGCGTTCGTACAATCCAGTACTCTTCAGGAACTGCAGAAGGGCTTTTGTGGCATTTTGCATGCAAAATGCATAGGCCATGGCCCAAGAATCTTTTCTTCCGAGAGCGTTCTGTCATCTAACAGGTTGAGTTTAGCTTGGAGAATACGTCGTTGAGTGTCAAAAGATGGACAGTGACACAGAAGGTGCTCGAGAGTCTCGTCGCACCCGCACAAATTGCACGCCACACTGTTGGCCATCCCTATCAGGAACGAATAGGCGTTGGTAAATGCGACACCCAACCACATGCGACACAGTAAAGTTGTTTCACGAAGGGAGAGTCCAGGTGGTAGGCGAAGTCGCAAATTAGGGTCAAGAAAGAGCAAACGTGAGTTGGTGAAACCCGGTGAATTCCATCGCAGAAGTGTCATATGGCGAGCAATCGATTGAAGTTGCCGCGCAGCATCCGTTCTTGAGAGTGGTATAGGAACCAGCTAATCTTTTCGATGAGCCGAGCGTGCTGCTTCATCTGCGCTGTCATTGCCGACAATTCCGCAATGGCTCGGCAACTATTGAAATACAACATCGAGTCCTTCTTGGAGAGCGTGATGATGAACGTGCCTAATTTCGTGCACTAGCTGCTCGTGTATCGCTTGTCGTAGGGAAAATTGCAGAGTTTGTAGAGCTGCTTTAGAATCACTGAAAATGGCTCAACGATCTGGAGGCTGCTGGAGCACGTAATTGAGTGCACCTTGAAGAGCCGCAAGTTCTGCTGTTGTAGACGTGGTCTTGTGCGAGTATTTAAATTGCAAAGTGACGGCGTCCGATGGAATAACTACTGCTCCGGTAGAGCTGTTGGAAATGGTGGAACTGCCCGTGTAAATGTGTACGCGGTCTAAATAATACTCGTTGATGACAAGCAGAGACAATTGCTTCAGGGCTAGTGTTGAAAAGTCTGCCTTTTTGCTAATCCCAGTAACTGAGAGGCACACGTGAATTTGACGGAGGCACCACCATGCCGATGTTGGGCGTTTCGCAGGCTTGAAGCCAGATGGTATGGAGGCATGATGTCTTGTCACAATACTACATAATGTAGCCTGTGGTCTTCGCAATGGCAAATCGGCTAAATGATGGGATGGTATCCGTGAAATGTGTCGAACGTGCGCTCTTAGCGTTTCACCGACGATATGAGTGGTGATCGGGTGCTCCTGTGCAATGACAATTGTTGCAGCTGTCGATGAACATCTCGGGAGGCCAAGACATGTCCGAACTGCTTGGGCTTGTACGCTCTGTAGTGCAAGGATATTAGTCTTGCATGTGTTGGACAAGACAGGAAGACTGTATCGCAGGAATCCGAGAAAAAGTGTCGTGTATAGCTGTAACATGGAGTGCACGGATGGTCCCTACGATTTTCCAGCTACGAATTTAAGCATATTCTCAATACAAATGAGTTTTTTCTTCATGTAGGAGACATGGGGACTCCAAGTGAGGTCGCGATCCACAGTAACGCCTAAGAACCTGTGAGTTTTCTTGTACTCAATTTACTGGCCCTCGATACACACCGGGTAGAAATACATCGGTCGTCGTGTAAATGCCAGTGTAAGGAAAGTTTCCCTATCATCAAGCTGCTTCGTTTCATAAGAAATCCTGCATCAGATCGCATGTTTTATCTTACATTACAGAAAAAAAAAACGTTCGTTACGCTTGAAACTTGTCCTTAACTTTATAGTTGCAAGGACAAGTCTTTATGATGCCGAACACGCTAATGTATCTAAGAACACCCGTCTAAGGGTGCACATAAACATACTTCATAAAGGTGCTTAGAGAGTGCAAGGATGGGTGTAGAGATTAAAAGCACTCGTTCAGTACCCTTATGGGTGTTCATATTTTGATAGAGTGGTTGTCACACACACAACATTATAATTAGATGTTAGGAGTGTACATGGGCTATAAATAGGTAAAATTGAGGTTGTAAGCGTGAAAAACGCCCTTTTTGAATTCTTAAGAGTGTGAATGTGTTTGCTGCGTATATACATGTATACGCAGTGGTGGTAACGGTGTTATTCCTGGTTCCTAACTTCCTACAGCACACTCTACGACCTTCAGATTACTATAAAAAATGAATCGAACAGAACACTACATGTCTATGCATACAACACCAAAATTCTCCAACTTAAATGCAGAATGACCCTAAATAATTGATACGCGTAATTGAAATGTCATATGTTCGTACTCTGCATCCGTTATTAACGCACGTAATAGTGCCACTGAGAGCCTCGTTGACTTCACGGATGTGCTATCAGTCTCGCTCTCACCTTGTGGTGAAAACTCTTGCGTGCGACTCGTGCATTAAAAAAAAAAAAAAACTTGCGCAAATTACGCGTTCAAGACTACAAGAAGATTCGCGCTTATTTACAAGCACTTCCACGCACTAAATGAAACTCAAATGCTGCCGTCTTCTAAGTACACGTACGAGACACGCACAGCCTTAGACATACCATTACATGATACGTCGAAGAGAAAAGAAATCTGTAGAGTATACTATTACGAAAAGCGATCCGCGCAACCAGTTTCCAAGGCGCGGTACTCTCTACGTGCGTGCGGGAACAACCATCCGGCGATTTCTAAAATCAGCTGAATTAGAATGCAGAATAACCAGTATCTAACCTGATACAGCGTTATTTTCAGAACTCGCGAAATCCGAAAAGAAAGACTTCGTCTAACGGGAACTCACGCGAACTATCTACATATCTCTGCGGAAAAAAAAAAAAAAAAAAACACTGACGCTATCCTTTCTCGAGCGTTCAGCTGTCACGTTTTCCTGAAAGCAAACATCAAATTAACTCGAAAATTTATCTGCCTCTACCACGATCAGAAGAGACCAACACTGGTCTCTGCTTAAGAACGTTCCTAAAACTCAAAGTTGTTCCGAAGTATCCTCAGAGAAATGAATAATAATGAATGCAACTTACCAAACGTGCCTTGAAAGAAACGCACTACTGTCAAACAGAACACGACTTGTCATGAACTCGCGCAGAAGCGTCGCTCATCAACTGGCGCCACTTGCGCGTGACCTTCCACACTATATGATATGGCCCCCGCTAATCGGCGTATCGCTGTCTCGAAACTATGCCGTACCGTGAGACCACGACGTTTTTGGCGCTCGTTAATCGGCGTGTCGATGACTCGAAACTATGCCGCTCCGTGACAATGCCCCCCACTTTCAGAATATTACAACATAATATTCACTTGCACGAGTGGCATTTTCGGGCAAAAAAAAATTAATCGAACAGAACACTACACGTCTATGCATACAACACCAAAATCCTGCATATAATTATTAAATTGAATAGCATCATTAAAAATTACTCGCGGCTACTCTACTCCACTGTGAGCAATATGTAGTTGGTTATCTTGACCTCGAATGGCCTGTCTTCTTTAAAAACGTGATGAATGACAGCTGGGACACCCTGTATAGACACGCAGTATCACGTCAAAAACACGTCAAAAGTTCAGTAGTAAGTTACCTGTGCACCACGTGGTATACGAAATTGCATTCGCGACTACACGTTTTTCCCTACGTTGAATTCTCTCAGTAGAAGCAATTTCCTCTGCTTCCATCCTTCAGTTCCGCATCATCGAGCCACTTTTGTTTCCAGACTCCTTCGGATGGCGAACGCCACTTCACATTACCTCGTGTAGTAAACATCCGCTAACTACGTTTGTCGTCGATAATCATAAAACACAGAGCACATGTAGTGTGGACGAGGCAGCAAAAAAGAGGCTGCATTCTCGCGCATTTTAGCAGAGTTTCACTGTAAAGGTCTACCGTAGGGCTTTTTTAGGAAGAACACTACAAGCCATGGCAGTGTTTGTCCAAAAGCATTGCGACATCCACGAGGCATTGTTGGAGGCGGAAGAGTGTCGCCTGTTTCTTTCTTTCACCTTAAAAAAATACGATTTATGTCATCGGTTGAAGCAAGAAGCACTTGAGAAATCAATCCAGATGTTTTATTTCTTCCCAGTTTCCATCGTTGATCGTCAGCCCCGTCACCAATCCACTTGCTCCATCTATACGTCAAGACAATTATGTTAGTGCATTTTGCTTTTCGAGCCTAAAAGCACAGGTGTATTCTTGCTCTTCATACTACTTTTCGTCGCATGGAACGACTGATAATGCTGTACATGATGACATGGTTATTCATGGTCACGGCATCTACCACACGGTTTTGTCCAGTAGCATAGTTCAGCCAGACGTTTCTTACGTTATTGGTATTGCGAGTTGAGGCATTCCGACCCTATATATATAGTGAAGCGTTCCTGTGCAGTGTGATATCTTTGGGCAATGTTAGACTCCAACGACAATTCTGGCTTCGAATCCACACTACTCGGCGAAGTGAACGTTCAGGGCGTTCACCGCCTCGCTTTGTTCATACCAGCGCGAGCTCTCAAGGGACTTCCGTCCTTTGTCGTCAGGATGAAGCTTGCGTGACAACCGTGCTTGCGGTTGACGCGTACGCAGAAGCAAACACGATCGAGAAAGTAGTCGCCGCCCCCATGTAAAATCTATAAGCAAGAGTCCTTTTTCGAATTCCTGCTATCTTGCCTCGTAGCCACTATATTTTTGTCCCCGTTGCAGACTTCGCACGGGGAGCCATCTTCTAGCCCGTATAGTCTTGATTGCAGGTGTGACACTCTTTCTGCGCTTACTTTTCGTTGCAAACACATACAAAGAATGATGGTTCTTTCGAAAAAAGCGGAACAACCAGTAAAGTTAGGAAACGAGTACGTCTGCCAGGATGGAGATTCCACAAAGTTTTCTTCCAGTGGGGCAAATAATAACAAAGGATACGAAGAACGCGTCCGCAGTTCCGCCGCTCATTCATGGACTTTGCTTCACTGTAACCCCGTTTCTCTTATTTTCTTTTCTAAATGGTAAGGAGTGCTGCTGAAAGTTTTCTTGCAGGTTCGCCCTGACTCCTCGACGAAACAGGACTGTAAATTTTGCTTGTATTTCTTTCTTTTTTTTGCTTCGTGGCCTTCTTTCACATCTCAAATGGGGATGCTAAACGTACCACTCAGGCGCTCCAAACGGTGCACTCGACCTGCCTAACACGACTCCTTGCGTCGTCTTAGGTAAATGTGGTGCATAAATAGGGCAACGATATTGTGACCTGTTCCGGCATGCGCGATGTCTTTCAACAAAGGGAAGGCAGTACATTTGAAGTTGTCCCCGTTCATGTCGCCCGAAGTAAAAACTCATATACAACAACCTACCGGAATCCCCTCCTCTATATAAGTCATCCTTTCGGCGTCGAGCTACACTAGGAAGACATAGCTCAATGTGTAAAGAAAAAAAAAGAAAGTGAAGTTTGCGGGGTGGGGTTGAGAGTGCGAAATCTCACTAAATTTTCTAGGACATTTTGGGCTTCCCGCTTTATCTCTCTCTGCCGTTTTTTGCTCTACCTGTGAAATTGCAGAAGTACACCGAGTGAAAAAACTCACCCGAAACGAAAAGTGTGTCAACGAAAAATATAGCACAGGGATTCCTGGAAAACTCGTGAAGTCAACGCAGCAATGTGCGTCATTGACACAACCAATAGTATATGGAAGCCATCAACCATGAACTAAATACGCTGTGCGAGCTATTTAGTAGTGTAAATAAACTCGGCACTACGCTTACTACTCTTCTTTTAACCCGGACGCGCTTGTATATGTCAGGAATTTCTTGCAAATTTGTGTTTCTTACTGTTTTCAGCTGCAACGACGATTGATTGGTTATGTGATTGACATGAGGTAGAAGGAATATTTGCCAAGATAAAGTGGTTCACTCTTTCAGCAAAGCGAAAGAAAAATTTTGTCGGCCCTTCCGCTACCGGGAAAAGGGGGGCACGCGAAGCTTGTCGTACCCTCAAAATTGGGTGTCGCGTTCCCTGGCCTCAGGGTTCGCGGCCCTTCGGTGAGACAGGCTTTTAACGTGCGATCCGCTGCCTGCCGCTGTAACCGAGCCTGGGTTTGGGCTGCCTTGAACGTAGGATCCGCACGGTGAACGCGAGCCTGCTCCCGGCGACGTTGACCGCGTTTCTCGTCGAAAGTGGCCTGTTCCGCCGCCGACCGAACAACGTGGGCCTTCCCATCCGTTTGCCGAGCGTGCACTGAAAAGCAGACCCGACGAAACGGGCCCGAGGCCATTTCCTTCCCTTGCCCTTCCCCCGAGGCGCGGCTGCTCCTGATTGGGTGCTCCTGTCACATGTTACGGGCGCGGGCCTCACCAGATTCATCAGCAGTCTATTCTTAGCTTTTCGCGCCGTTTTCCTTCACTTGCGTGAGACGGGTTTTTTGCGGTCACACCTACAACGGCACCGACACTTGTGAGGCAATACAAGCTTCGCTTGAAAAAAAAAAAAAAAAGGGTAGGAGGCACTGCACGTTCCGCGAAGTTCAGCGTGGAAATTATGTCGTCGAAGGACTAAAGATACAGGCCCTTAGCGTGTCACGGGGCAGTAATGTTCTTTTAACAAACAAAATGAACATAAATGTAGCAAGTCTAATTGGCCGAGTTTTTACTTTCCGCATAGAACATACAAAAACCATCAAAGTTGTCTCCCAAGTAAAAAAAATGACTGAATTGATACGCTGCGACTGCAAATAAGAGGGACAGACAGAATAGCAAACAAAAAAGTAGGAAGAAACAGATAATTTTGTTTCTGGAACAACACGGCTCTAAGTTTGACTGAAGCAGAAACTGCACAAGAACCTTTTATATTAACGCGACAGCGTTAAGGGACCCGTGTCGCAGAAAATCCAGCGTCGGCTTCGGCGTCGGCGCTTAGCATCGGCGTCTGACAGAAATAATCATGCCGGACCCCATCATCCCTAACAACCCCGACCACACAGGCCCTCCGCGTGGCGCAAGGCGTTAGTGAACAAAAATTGAATTTCTCAAAGTAAAATCCGTCAGCAAAATCATCAATATACAACTTAACCACAGCCTACAGTCGTAATAGCGTCGAATTGTAATTTGAATACACAAAAAAAGCCTGATAAGCAGCCAGGAATCTTTGAATTCTATCGCGTTCCACTCTTAAAGGCGAAGCTTTAGCGTCCTCCAATTCTGATGGTGTTTGGATGTACCTTGGTTCTAGGCAACATTGAGGAGAATGTTGAAAACCGAGCCTTTCTAAATTTTGGACACTAAGTACTCTGTCAAGTACTTATCCAATTAATTATTTAAGACTAACTATGTAATTAGGCCACATAAAAAAATAATCCGAGTATCTCCAAGCACCGGCAAACAACATTACCTTGGTTCTGTCCAGGTACGTGGAATTTGCATATTTTTAAGGTTTGGCTCACGTTACGTGGGACACCCTATTTAGTTCGTTTGCACGTGCGTTTCCACATGACTTTCTTAAATAATTTAATTTTAAGTCGTACAGCTTGCATAACGCAGAGCAAAACCAAGTGATAAGAAGGTGGTTTCATCTGGCAATCTTCATTTCTTCATACAAAGCGATTCGTTCATCTTGCTGTAGATGCAGCGGAACGTGCGCTGTTTTTCCTCAGAAGGGCTCTTAAACTGTCGACACCAGCTGTTCATCTTCTGGCACTAAAAAGGTACTTATTTTGGCAACTTCAGATTACACTGCAATTTTAATGGATCCCGTTGAAACGCTAACACTAAAACAAATTCAGTCATAGTAACGCAGCACCGAGTCTTTTCAAGAACTGCGGATGCGTTTCTGTAACGTCTTTTTCCCCACAGCTAGCTTGCAGTAGGTGCCGGAAAAAACGTCATTGTCCGCTTCAAATTCCTGTTTAAATAACCTAGGGCATTATGAATCGTAAATTTCTTAACCTATCTCCTTTTAACGCTTTACACTTCAAATGCATGATTTAATCCTAACTCCGTTTCAGACCGGACGTAACTGTTGACAAGACTTTTTTTTTCCAGGAGCATAAAAGTCTGCACTGCAGGAACCAGCTATGATATCATATTACAGCCATCGCTGAATTTGTTTCTTGGTTTACTCACTGGTCATTTAGGATCACGGGTTGGAAGCCTTTCTCTGCTATCTATTCTTTATAGAATAGTAGACAGTGAGAAGAAAGCAATTTCGCAGCCTGTTGTATTTTCCTGCCAGCTTGTCAAAAAACGTTGTCTCTATCCCCACCATGCTATAATACCCGTTGGGGTCATGAGAGTGGCTTGTTGGGCTAGTTGGTACATGGTTATACTTGGAGAATGCCAGCAAACTTGGAAGTAGAAAAAATCGAGAAGAAGACATAGACAAAGTGACAGGAAGGTGGCTGGCCACCTTCCTGTAACTTTGTCTATGTCTTCTTCTCGATTTTTTCTACTTCCAAATTTGCTGGCATTCTCGAAGTATACCCGTTGGGGATTGCGGTATGTGTAAATAAATAAATAAATAAATAAATAAATAAATAAATAATAAATAATAAATAAATAATAAATAAATAAATAAATAAATAAATTACCATTGTCTCCCCTAATGTGGCTAAAGCGAGGTCATTCTCCCCGATTTCTTTGACGCAGTAATAGCAATGAACGGTAATTGGGAGCATTTCTTTCAGTTTTACCGCTCCACTGCCACATGGCACACCGCAATCTTGATCGCCTATAAGCTGGATCAATTGCATTCCAGATTCACTCAATGACACGTGCAACGAACGTATATAGCAGCGAATTTATTCAGTGACGCGGTTGACAAGGAACAGGGCACTGCTGGAGTCTAGCGAACGTGCGTCCCTCTTAAGTATACGCCGTTCTGCGAGCAGCAAAATACAGCTCGTCGAAAGCGTGTCGAGAGTAGCGTTTTTTTTTTTTCTTTATCTTTCTTTTCTTTTTCTTTTTTTTTTTTTTTGAGGCCACTTTGAGGTGCAGAAACAAACTACCATAGAGAGGCGATGAATAACAGGTATATAGCTTATGTGACACCAGTTGCATCTTATTACACCTGGACCTCTACAACAACAGATGGTTGGGCAAGTCTGTACGACTTCATGGTAGACTAACCAGTGCAAAAGAGGCACAAATACGACACAAAAGTTGGACAGGACGAGCGCTGACTTCAAATCCTGACGTCAAAGCGTTTGACCTGTCAACGTCTTGTCTGGTGCTTTCGTCTGTTCAGCGCTGTTTAGTCCCAACCCTGGACTTACATTGTGCAAGTAAGACATTATTAAATGTCAATTCTCTATCAAAAAAGAGCGCTGCAGTTATCAAGGGCTCTGGTTCTAGAAAATCACCTTCTTTTATTATTATTATTGCGACCGTTTTTTTTTTTATTATTGATATGATATAAGGAGATGTTGACGCACAAATAAGGCGGCGGCTACACCTTGGCTCTTGAATGGGTCTAACCTACAACATACAGGGTCCCAGATTACATGTCAAACAACCTTCTCATACAAGCACTAGAACATAAAAAAATACTTTGCATAAAAAAACGTTGCATAAAAAGCAACGTTTTCACAGTAACACTACAACGTGAAAAAATACGTGGTACATACAATAAAGAAGTTAAATAACTCCAAGGCATTGCAGAAGAAAGTCTCAAAAATACAAATAATACTGTCACTTAACAATACAGTCTCTAGTCAGTGGGTGGTGCATACGTCATGTAAATACATTATCACATATAGTCACAACAGAAATGCTAACATAACTTAATCCACAAACAGATACACATATACAGCGACGTTGAAATAAAAGGAACATTATAAGCTTTAATAAAGGCCAATAATGTCGCTGTCTTCGAGAAAAGTTTTTAACGCTTTTAAAGCCTTCTGTAGACATGCAAATCTTAACAGAATGCGAGGCAAATGTTTCCTTCTATACCAATTTCGCATATAGCTCCGCTCAAAACGCCGCTAATTCCTTCCAGTTCTGCCGCGCTTCTGAGGTCCTTGATAATCCTCGAATGAGTTCTTCAAGCGTACACAGCATAGCGCACATACTTTTACGAAATGTGCACTAAAGCGCAATCAACTTTGTCGAATTAAAATGCCGAGAGGTTTGACATGTCCAGTGTGTTCAGCTGTTCCACAAGGGCCGGCATATTTTAATTCATACGAAAGAAATGACTTCTTTCCGCCTTCTTTTTGTTTTATTGAACGAAATTACTGCCACACTAATCACGTTTTTCAAATTGCTTTTAATGATAGGCGGAGAATGAGAGAGGATATAAACAGAGGAGAACATGAGAGAGGGAGAAACACAAAACAGTCATCGCGCCATTGCTTCTTTTCCTGACACCACTGGCGCCATCTTCCGGATTAAGCAGGCACTGTATCGGAGGGGCTCTTTCGTGCGCGCTCCGTGCTACAGGGCATATGAACATCTTGGGTTACGGTGGTTAGTAACGTCCCCTGGCTATTCTGGATATTCATGTCGATATGAATAAAATGCGGAGTATATACCTCGAGAACTACGGCTGAAGAAAGCATTCAGTGAAAGCACAACTGAAACATCGACGAATACGTCGCAAGACAATATACGTGTATGAAGTGCTCGGAATCCGTTAAATAAAGCCAAGAATGCGGAGGCGTTAACTTGTTTCATTATTTTCTTACTAACCTTTTCCCAACGCACAGTTTGAACCGGAGTCGATAGCAGTCATCGCTTTATGCTACTCGTTGGTGAGTAAAACATGGGCCAGCGTGCGCAAAGGCGAACAGGGGATGATGATAATAATGTTTATTAGAATCCTCTGTGAAACGGGGTCGAGACAAATAATCGCCTAGCCTGCTTGAGCTAATCAGGTTTTATTACATCTACCGCGATCTAGCATTTCGCTTATCTCTCCCTTGATCATTTCTTTTTTTTTCATTACAACCTATATCTGTATTGTACAGTTACCCCTAAGAGAGTTTGCTAGTTGGTACATGATTTCGAAATTTTAAACTGCGCCAGGAAACGGGGCAAGAAAGTGAGACACAGACAAAGGCGTTTGTGTCTCACTTTCTTGTCCTGTTTCCCGGCACTGTTTTAAATTTCGAGAACACTTGCCGACGTCTGTAACGGCTACAAGCCTATCAATATCTTCTCTGCTTTTTTTACACAAATACTCGAAACGTTTCCTGCTTATCTTGACTTCTTACCAGTTAATGCTTCCACCCGCTTTGAATCCCAGCGCTTCTGGAACGTGGACTTTTCCTACGGGTCTTGCTTAAGTTTTGTTCGATACGACCGCCGTATGATGTCCAACCTACGCCTGCCGAAGAACGCGGTCGTTGAAGTAGCTGCTGACTGATCATACAAACATTGACTGCGCCCCACAGGTTCGCGTCATCGTTCCCTTTATATAATTTGAAAGTACCGATAATTATCCGCTAATGCACAATGCATGTTGTAAGGCACAAACAACGCACTGCCTCTCCAATGGGCGCAGCACAGGATCGGACAATTTATTTAGCGCTTGCCTTCTGTTGCTAATGAGACCGCATTCCCTGGAGGAAATGAATCGTACAGGTGTTTTGTACTCTAACTGTCTCTGCGTTTCTGTTTTCATTAAAGGAACGTGCTGGCGGCAAGTTCAGGCCTTGATACGAGATATCGTTTGCTTATTTCTGATGTTGAGGAAACAGGCAAGTATACAGTCAGAAGAAACCCAAAAAGGAAGTAAAACGTGAGGACGCGTACGAAGGTATGTACACGCATCTGCCAGTATCTCAAATTCTACTTTTGCAAGCATCAGAAATTCGCCTAGTCTCTGGTATGTCTGTAAGCGTTCCCGTGTTTACTCCTCAATGAGAAATACATGATGCTAGCTGACGCGTTGATATGGAAAATGCTGTAGGGTTATTTAATCACTATGCTACGCTCGCGATAAAGCCAGTGAAATTGACCATTGCTTCGCTTTCTAAAGAGCTGCGTTTCCTGGCGCTTTGTTCCTTGAGGGGCGTCGGAGTATTCCACTCCCCCTTTTCAATGTGTCAATCATTGGCATTTTCTACTTACAAGGATTATACTTCTTTTGTCTTCCTGAAAATGTTTCTTGCAGCTTTACTGTTTCCTGATTCCTGCATTTCCGATATTTTTTGTTGTGCGATTTGCCCCAGGGAGAACACAATGTTGTTAGTGAAGACGGAAGCCACCTGCGATAGGTGTTTTTGTGCAGTCAGGGAGACTAGGTTTTCAGGTACATTGGTAGGGATGCGAAGGGGGGGAGCCGGAATGCTCAATTGTAAAATGTCGTGGTGCCCGTCATCTGTGCGTGTTGTCCCCATCCAATGATGTCTCCAATGACGATAAAGCTAGGATAAAGGAACAATGACGGAATTCAAAGCTGTAATTCCGTTCGGGAGAAGTGTTTGTTATTGTCCGGCCGCTCTTGCTGATAATATTGGGCAGTCACAAAAGTAATTTCTATCAAGGACAAGCAACTTTTTTTGACAAAGCTAGGGCTTCTCAGTGAGTCAACATGCTAATGACCCTCGCTGTATACACAGCTTCTTATTGACGAGCAGGCAGTGTTCGGAGTCTACTTCAGTAAAACGAGGGTGCGAGTCAAAGAACATGGCAAGGATTTCTTCACTAAATTTTTAAGTGTTATTTTTAGTGCAAGAAAGCGGTGCACATGACGCAAGTTTGAAACTGTCAGATGCCCAGATTAGGAAAGTTTAGGCCTGCTATTTCGCGACATCCGGTCAGGCATCGCAAGTTTTTGCTATTTTGTTTCTTTGTGTCTACTTTGTTCTCTTTTCCTCATGAAGACGTTGGAGCTGCATGTTGTATAGTAAGTCGCGGTGAACGTTCTGCCCTTGGGAAAAATACTGAAGGCAACGGATGACCGCAAAACAACTCATGACAACACGACACTCTACCAGTGCTTGACAGACGTAATGTAGCCTCTTGTCATCAACTCTTACTGTCATGCAAAGCCAAGAATTTGTCCTTTTACAGCAGCTTAGGCGTATAAATCTGTGTAGGTTTTCAATACCTTCCTATCTAATATTTTTCTCCTCCTCATCACACGAAAATCATCGAACCCGTTTCACACAATTTTATGGAAAAATATGTTCAACTCGAACGTCTGGCACGAAAAATGAGAACGTTGTACTTATACCACCTTACACATATCTTAGGAAAGCACATTTCTTCAGCTTTCATTTGAAATATTGGATGGCGTAACCATGATCATATCTTCTATAAAATATTATTACAAATGTCTTCAAAATAGGGGCAATTTTTCATGATCAAAAAGAGTTAAAAATAACCCACTCCGCCACTCCTTTTTTTGTGTTTGGTGTTATATAACAGCAGTGTACTATATGAATGCAGCATTGCTAGGAATGACGCAAGTGCGGACGAAGACAGGCACGAAAATCATAGGCCTTCTTCTGCATACATTTCTGCATCCACTAGATATAGAGTATTTCTAGATACACCAGATGCATTGAGGGCATCAGCGGTGCTCGGTACTAGTACAAGGCCTCGTTCCCATGTTCATGTGGCGCCGAAGACGGTCCCCTCCGCCAGGTGTTTCACTATATGATTAGAGACGACGCCAAACACGCCGTTGACATACAGTACGCCACCTGTGTGTGCTGCGCTCTTCCTTACGGCTGAAGATATTAGGCACACCTATAGAGACCCAACGAGATTGACGTCATCGGCAATTATAAGTGGGACATAGAAATGAAGCTCCATATGCCCCTCACAAGCTCAAACAAAACAAAACAAGTGTGACGCGTGGGATTCGCTTTGATATCCCGTTCTCCAGGCTCTATATACACCTCATAGGTGGCTGTGATACTGGTCCAAATTGGGAGCACTGTCAGGTGCCAGAAACACTTGCACATTGTTTTAATATTGTTCCGCGCTCGCGCGGGAGCGACAAAAACTTGTCTCTTCGATCACACTGGTCGATGAAAGACCGCTGTCCGATAAGTTTGTATCGGATCCTTGGCCTGATACAAGCAGCGCAATACAAGAGTAACTATATCAAGTCACTGGGCTAGGCGCACTCCTTTAGAGGTGCCGAAAAGTAATGGACTTGTATGTGCGCGTCTCCTTCTGTTATCATATTTCATCGTTCCTTTTCTTCGTCATCGCTTTCGCCCAGTGCAGAGGGGCAGACCATAGCAAGCTGTAGCTCAGGCCGTCCGCTTTGTCTTTCTGTAAATATTTCTTTTATCTCTCCCTATGAGGAAGAAGAAGGCGCCGAGTAGTACGGCCGTGCCCACATCGGCTCCAGATTTTTCGATATTTTCGTTGAGAAAGTCTTCTCGATCTCGATGATTTCTGCACCAACGGATGCATAAGGACAAGAGGAACCCACGGATACCAATTTTTCAACGGTGGGTGGCCTTTTCGTCGGTTTTTCGAACTGCTTCTCTTCCGTGACGCCGCGCTCCCTTCGGTCAGACAGCGAGGCCTAACCAGCGTTCGCCGGGCAGGGCGCCCCGCCGGCCTCGTCATGACAGAGCGAATGGTTGTAGTAATGGAAGGAGACGATCTTCCTCCGGAAGAATTTGGTGCGGAGCACGGCTGGCGCTCCGCCGCTGTCAAGAAAAACGCCCTGCGCGTCTCTCGTCGCGACAGCACCCGTGAACCCGCGAGCAGCGAGATGCACCGCGAGCATCTCAATGGCAGCAGGAAGCCCTTTAGCCTAAAGAACAAGATCATCAAGTCATCACGAATGCCCCAGCTCCCGAAGGAGCACTGGAAGATTATCGCCCGCCCCAGGGGGGGTCTTGATGTTCAGAAGACGGGCTCCGCTCGGCTTGCTCGGGCCGTCGCCGCCGCGGCAGGACTCACGTCTGAGCAAGCTAGCCACGACATCGTCTGCCCCAACGCAACACAAAACATCATCGTCCTCAGCACCGCGTCTCGCAATAACGCAGATGCTTATCTAAAAATGAATTGCATCACCCTGGGAATGAACCAGTACGAACTCAGCACTTACGAAGCCGCGCCGCACGCCACGTGCAAGGGTGTCATACGGCAAATTGATGTGTCGGAGAGCCAGGCCGACCTGGAGAGAAGCATTCTCAACGAGAGAAATCCCTTAGCCCTGGGAGCCAAGCGAATCAAGAATAGCGAAACGGTAGTCATCGTTTTCGACGGCTACAGGGTCCCCAACTTCGTTTTCTACGGCTCGGCGCTAGTCAAGTGCTCCTTGTACCTCAGGCAGCACGACTGCTGCTATGCCTGCGGTAGACTAGGCCACAGAGCCGACGTCTGCCCAACGCCGGAGAACAAACTATGCAGGAAATGTGGGGCCAACAACCCCGACGAAAACCACACCTGCTCGCCTACTTGCGGCCTCTGCGGGGGCCCCCACGCCACAGCGGACAAGATTTGCAAGCAAAGATTCCAACTCCCGTACATCGTTCGACGGAGGAGAAGGGAAAGAAATGCGGAATCCAGGAATCGAGACCCGTCAACAGCACAAACAAGCGCCGGCAGCGAACCGGCTAGACCTTCGAGCAGGCGCTCCCGCTCGAGAAGCCGCTCGAGGTCCAGGAGCCGTTCCAGGTCCAGGTCCAGGAGCCGTTCCAGGTCCAGATCCCGGGGCCGCTCCAGATCGGGCGGCCGCTCCCGCGGCCCACAGAACAGGGTCCGGTTCGAGGAGCCAGCCGGTCCTGGGAAACAAGGCGCCACCTGGGCGGACAGAGTGCGGAGCGGAGGGAGCCCTGCCGAAAAGGTAACGGGGGGCGCGGCGCCAGAGCATGGTTCGTCTGAAATAGCTCAGCTTAGGAAAGAAAATGCCGAGATGCGCAGCATAATCGAGTCAATGCGAGCCGAAATAGCAGAGCTCAGAAAGGCTAATCAACCTCACTCCGTTCCAGTCCCTATTTCAACCCCATCGGGGACCCCCTCTCCCCAACCCGCAGAAGTTCCCATGGCCAATCAACCTCACTCCGTTCCAGACCCTAGTTCAACCCCCTCGGGGACCCCGTCTCCCCAACTTGCAGACGTTCCCATGGTCGTGGAGGCGAGCCACCCGGGAAACCCAGCCAAAAGAAAGGCCGTTCCCAGCATGCCCGAAAATGTACAGGCTAAAGCCAAGTCGGAAATCAGAGAAATGTTGAATTCCATCTGCTTCGAGATCCAGAAGATTAACGAACGACTCTCTGCAGTGGATCAGCGACTTTTGGTAGTGGATAAGAAGATAGACGCGCAAAACGTCAAAATTCGATGCTTGGAAAACAGAATGCCAGAAATAGTGCCCAAGGTGCAGGAAATGGACATCAGGTCGTCGACCCGCGTACGTCCCGTTTTCATGCCGGATGGCGCGTCGGTACCTACGCCGCCACCACTGCACGTCCCCGGACCTCCCTCCTTCGAGACCCTAGTAGCAACGCCGGAAGGCGCTCTATACAGCAAGGATGGGGCCACACACTCAATTTAGGATTTGGCAGTGGAACTGCAGGGGACTCCACCATAAAAGATGCACCCTGCAGCAGTTTGTTCGCACTCACAAAGAAAAGCCACATGTTATATTATTGCAAGAAACGATGACTGATCAAGTTTCACTACAGGGATACAAAGCTCTTGCTCTCCGTGGGGACGGCAGAGGAATCTGTACATTAGTCAGCAGCAAGTTCACTTTCGTCGCACACGATCTAGGGGTCCGGCCTAGCAAGACGGAGACATCCCTAGTCGAAGTCATCCCAAGTCAATCCAACATCTCCAGCATTTTTATACTTAACGTATACAGCAGCCCGAGCGATCACAGACAACGTTTCAAAACCATCATCACTAGGGCAACGAAACTCGCCGGAAACTCTCCACTGGTTGTGGCCGGCGATTTCAACGCACCCTTTCACGCTTGGAACTACCCGCACGATACGGTCAAGGGCAGAAGCCTGTGGCAGGAGGCGGGAGATGCGGGACTTTTTCTAATGACGGACCCAGCCTTTCCCACCAGACGCGGCACCTCCTCGACCAGGGACTCTGTCCCGGATCTCGCCTTTGTTAAAAACGCTGGCTCAGCCGTGTGGTCGAATCTGCTCATAGACCTCGGTAGCGATCATTACATCACGGCCACCAGCCTACAAGTGGAGCAGAAAAGAAAAAAGGCCTTCTCGGTCCCTGACTGGGACAAATTCCGTGAGGTTCGCAAGGCCCGCGCCGCCCGTGGAGAAAAGCCCGAGAGCCTCGCCCAGTGGTCCGAACTAATTCTGCAAGACGTCTGCTCCACCACCAAAATCATAGAAACGGATCTGCAGACAGACAAAATGGATAGCAGGCTAGCACACCTACTCGAGGCCAAGCAATCAATCCTCGAGAGGTGGAAAAGCCAACGCTTGAATCGCAAGCTCAGGAAAAAGATAGCCGAGATCAACAAACAGATAGAGGAGCACTGCCAAGCCTTGTCTAGGCAGCAATGGGACGAAATTTGCAATTCAATCGACGGGCAGATGCGCACGGGAGGGAAGTGGAATCTTCTGAAACATTTGCTCGACGACTCGGGCACCAAATCAAACCAGAGAAGTGTCCTCGCTAAAGCGCTACACGAAGCCAAGAAGTCGTCTTCGGAAGCAGAAGTGCTGGAGACGCTAGCTAAGAAGTACCTGCCACTCAAAACTGTGGCCGATGAGGCGCCATACCCAGTATACAAAGGGAAGCCGAACTCCGTGCTGGACGAGCCTTTCCAAGTCAGTGAAATCCGCCGCGCCCTACATGACCTCAATGGTAGGTCGGCACCCGGCCCTGATCACATTAACAACAAGGCTCTCAGAAACCTAGAGGACGAATCAGTCGAGTTTCTCACAAATGAGATAAATCGCATTTGGGAGGAGGGAATTGTACCGGAACAATGGAAAGTGGCGAAGGTCATACTCATCCCAAAGCCCGGTAAACCGCCGAGCTTGGACAACCTCCGCCCCATCTCACTGACATCATGTGTAGGGAAGGTGGCCGAACACGCCATCCATAACAGAATTGCCGAGTATATCGAGACCAACGACCTTTTCCCTCACAACATGATAGGTTTCAGGCCAGGCCTCTCCACCCAGGACGCCATGAAGCTTATCAAGGTCCAAATCCTGGAACGCTGCACTCGGGACACGAGAGCCATCCTTGGTTTGGACCTGGAGAAGGCCTTTGATAACATCCGTCACGAGTTCCTTCTCGACGCCATCTCCAAACTCGACCTGGGCTCTTCCTTCCATGCCTTCGTCAAGTCTTTCTTGAGCAAACGATGCGCCATCCTCAAGGCTGGAGATTTGGAATCAGAGAAAATGGAGCTGAGTGGAAGAGGCACCCCCCAGGGGTCAGTCATCTCACCGCTCCTCTTCAACATCGCAATGGTCGACCTCTCGAGATACTTAGGCAAGATCCAGGGCATCGGTCACACGATCTACGCGGACGACATCACTGTCTGGTGCGCGGGAGGCAGTGACGGACAAGTCGAAGCCGCTCTCCAGGAAGCTGTCGACACTACAGAGCGCTTTCTAACAGACACGGGACTCCGGTGCTCCCCAAAGAAATCGGAACTCCTTCTCTACAGCCCCACTAGAAAGGGCCGCAAGCCACAGAACTGGAAACCCCCCACCGAAATTGACATTAATCTCTACATCAAGTGCGGAGATCCGATTCCCAAAGTCGCGTCCATTAGAATCTTGGGAATGACACTCGAAGGGGCGGGCACAAATAGCATCACCATTCACAAACTAGCAAAGAAGACGGATAGCGTCATCGGTCTAATCAAGCGGGTAGCTAACAGAAGGAGAGGCCTGAGTGAAGAGAATCTGATAAGGCTAGTCCACGCTTTCTTGTTATGCCATTTCACGTACGTAGCGGCCATGCACGTCTGGAAGAGGGCCGAGCGAGACAAACTAAATGCCATGATAAGGAGGGGGATCAAGAGCGCGCTCGGACTACCAAACTACACACGCACCGACCGACTTCTGCAGTTGGGTATTCATAATACACTAGAAGAAATTGCAGAAGCACAAGAAAGGGCACAGATTCTCAGACTCTCCGGCACCACGGCGGGCAGACGACTCCTAACAGAGATGGGCGTCCCCCCGGCTAAAGTCAAAGACTCCTACCAGGGCCTTCCGAAAGAGCAGAAAGACCACATCATCATATCCCCCGCCCCACGCAATATGCATCCCCAGCGCAACGTGGAAAGAAGGAAGGCCAGGGCCGTGGCGCTCCTACGCCGGGCGACAGAACTCCCTGGCGGCAGCTGCTTCGTTGACGCGGCCCAATATGGCAACAGCAAAAATTTCGCAGTAGTGTCCATCAACCACAAGGGTTCGACCGTTAACGCAGCTTCGGTACGAAGCACGTCGTCATGTGCGGCCGAGCAAGTGGCCATTGCCTTGGCCCTCCTGGACGAGAAACATGCCAACATCTTCAGCGACTCCAGGGCAGCCATCCGCGCCTTCAGCGTTGGCGCCGTGTGTAAAGAAGCCTGTCGCATCCTCGACGGTAAAAGCATTGCCACCCACACTCTCACGTGGTTCCCCGCTCACATGGGATCCATCATGGGAGGCCCCACAAACCTCAACGAGCTGGCCCACTCCAAGGCGCGAGGTCTCGCTTTCCGCGACCATGGAGAACTCCCCGGCCAGCCAGGAGTGGTGGAGAACAGAGATCAACCGACAACATACAATGAAATTACGCAGTACTTTTATCTCGGCAGGAGAGACTTTCCCCTTCCTCACAAGAAGTTAAATAGAGCGCAGGCATTGACCCTCAGATTATTGCAAACAGGCTCGTATCCCAGCCCGGCTTTATTACACAAGCTTTATCCCGACACTTATGCCAGTAGTTCTTGCAGGCACTGCAATGACTTCGCTAGCTTAGACCATATGCTCTGGCGTTGCCCCTCGTTACGAGGCACGGAACAAATAAATGAGGACAAGTGGCTCTCCGCTATCAAGAGCCCCGATGCCGGGGCGCAACTATGGGCTGTCCAGAGGGCCCACGATGCGGCGGTCGGGCATGGCCTGACTGTCCCAACGTGGGAGCGGCCCGCTGCGCGCTGAGTCGCGTACCTCAGGACGTTCATTAAAGTTTTCCATCCATCCATCCATCAGTATTGCCGCCGAAGAGACGCGTCATGTGTGACAGGTGTATGCAGCAGGGTTACTCTCTCACGCTTTGATGACGAT
Organism: Dermacentor silvarum; assembly: GCF_013339745.2. NCBI lineage: Eukaryota > Metazoa > Arthropoda > Arachnida > Ixodida > Ixodidae > Dermacentor > Dermacentor silvarum. Next base: position 54,576,337 of record NC_051155.1, read on the forward strand.
GACTACAAATTTTTGGCATCCCCTTTGAACAAGCCTGCTCGAGTTAATCAAGTATGCTGCATTTGTTTTTATTATAGCATTTTTGTATACAATGTTCATAATATTTCTTTCTTGCTACAAACTTCGCCATCTATACTCCATGTCGCCACTACCGTTGAGCACTACTTGAGCAAAGTTTTTATTCTCAAAGCTACGAGGTTTAAGCAAGCCGCATGCTTGCGCAGCAAAACATGGTTGCATAAGTAACGGCCTTGTAATTGGCAGAGTTAAGACATCCGCGCTTTTTTTTTGGCACGTGTCACGTCACAAAGATAGATAATACGTTTATTCCACTTAGCATGTGTGTCGTATCCCTTTAAACGTTGTATCGGTAAGTGCCAGCAACTCTGGTTACAAATCAGCATGGCAGCACCCACGCAGAACGGACCGCCCGCTTCGGCCCGAACTTGCGCTTGCTACTCGTGCAGTGCGCCAACAGCAATAACTAATTGGTGAACTCAACCATCGGTTTCTTTTATCTCTCGCTGAGGACAGAGCATCAGGTACAGCTGCCCAAATCGTTAACTAGCGTGCGCGAGCGGCGACTTTCTGTGCGCCAGCACCTTAAATTAGGAACAAACTTTCAAATGACTATGCTATCTTCACGAGCTTTGTGAACATAGTCAGATAGCATACTCATTTGTAAGTTTGTTCTTAATTTAAGGTGCTGGCGCGCCGAAAGTCGCCGCTCGCGCACGCTAGTTAAAGATTTGGGCAGCTGTACGTTTTTCGTTATTTGCAAGATCAGGTATTTCTTTTGCTACGCCTGCTAAGCCTAATGCGCCTATAATTTGGTAATGGTTCTTGAAAATAGCGCAATATAGTTACGAAACCGTTGCTGTTGAAGCGTCAGGACACAAAACTGAAGCAAATACAAGCGTCAGTTTGGAACTTACGGGCCACACAGCGCACGACGACAACTTCATAGGTTCGAGGCGGAAGACACTCGCTTCGGGCGGTACCGCCATGTTTTCGACTCTGGCGTTGTCGTCTGCTCGAATTTGCGCTCTCCGTTCGTCGTCTGGATGCACTTCGCAGCCAGACGGACGGCGGAATCCGTGTCCGCCGTGTCGTCCGTCGTGTGTGTACACCACAAATGGCGTCCAGTGAGTCACCGAGGTGTTACATGTAAATGTTATCCCATTTTTCGAAGGAGGCGAAGTTGGTTGCCCTAAATGTGTTTGGTGCGGTCCGCCGAGAACTTGGTAAGTGCGCCAGTGTCAACACGGTTATAAAGAGAACCGCACTCCTGACAAACGTCAGCGAGTACGCTCCCTTTACAAGTGGGTCACTCATCTTCAGAAATGGCAAAGTGCCATTCCAGAAGTTATCCCGTGGCGGCAAAGGCCGCGATCGAAGATTGGACCTTCAATTAAAGAGTGGCTTTCCCCCTTTCGCGCTTGTTTGTGACTTCTGTTGCATGAGTGGCAGTCAGCTAATCGAAAATTAGCAAAAGTATGAGTTGGTGTTTTTTATTTATTGAAGTTCACTATGTCGCTTCTCAAGTACTTATATATCTTAGTCATTTACTGATCATTTACTATTTCAACGCAGCAGTTAAAAATTAATTCCTCACAACTAAAACAAAGTAACTAAGTTCCTGTGTAAGTGAACATGCGGTTTATTTACATCTGTGATAAAGCTGAAATCACAAGCCCCCTCGTAACATAAGTTCGTAAGTCTGTATATTTGATGAACATCAAAAGCATGTTTGTCGAAGCGAGTAACATTAATCTGCAAATTGTAAATAAACGCTAGTTGTGAGACTGCACTTCTTTATGCCGTTGATTTGTGTCTTGTTTCAGTGAATTTGTAGATTTGCGTGGCGAACTCGCACACGCGTTCCCGTCTGTGCGTTCCTTTGGACGCCCGGATGCTTCTAGGGCTAAGAAATATCTTTACTGAAAATACTGCAACGTGACCGTCGTTGAAAAGCTTCAAGCTTTTGAACGCAGCCTGAGTGGTACCACCTGGAAACATTGGAACGACATCTAGACCACTGAATGCAGACCGCAAAGTAGAATGAGAGGACGGTCAGCGCATGGCAGCACCAAATTTTCAAAAAGTGCCAAACCGCCCAAGTTCAGGCGGTGCGCGTCACACCCTTGCATGCGCTGTCCCACTGAAACACTTGCCAAACATAAAATACAGTCACTGCAGCCTGTTGCGAAGTCCGAGCGTCCGAGCGGCCACGAATGAGTCATGTGTAGTGTCGTGCCAAGTGCCGGGAGAAGGGGTTATCCAGAGAGTTGAGAGCAAAACGTTTTATATACATATGTACATGGTTTCAAACAAATATGGGCTCCATGGTCATCGGAGCTTACTACATGCGATGTCGTTGCATGTCCGAGCGCGCTTTCCAACACAAGCTCCCCTTTTTAAACCAGCTAATTTCCCCCTTTCACTTGTGGGGGGAGTTCAATGAGGTTCTTTTAGGCCTATCACAGTCTTTGATCAGGTGGCCATATCCTGCACGTGATGTGTCATCGTTTCCCGCCGGGCTCCGCGTCCAGTCTGGCCTGCTCACCCCCGAAAGGGCGGTGGCTGTCTCGAAAGGGGCGCCAGGTTGGCGCGTCGCAGTCGGCGCCGGGCCTCGTCGTAGTTCGGGCGGCGCTGGCAATTCACGGAACCGCACCAAGGGGCGACGTTGCCGTTTAGCGACGCATGAGGCAGCCTGGAGACTAACTGCTAATCCCTCAGTCCCAAATGACGCTCCTCGGCCGCGAGAAAGGGGCGCCAGGTTGGCGCGTCACAGTCGGCGCCGGGCCTCCTTTGTCCCGAAGGACCGCCAGACACAACACGCCCAAGAAATGGGAGTTCATCGGTTTCGCTGAGTTTCGAACATCACAGGCTTTAGCCTAGAGACTCTGTGGACACTATTTGTATATATGTAGAGGACCAGCAGTTGTTCTATCAAATGATGTCAGCAATAATCACCTCAGCTTTCCTGTATGTAGAAATGCTTATAAAGAGATTAATCGAGCTTAATGAGGCCTAATTTGGATCCGAATGACTTATTAAAGCGAACAACTTTTGTACCAACGCTAGCAGAGCTTTATTGCGATTAGCATTCTTTGGGAACTTCACGCACACTTTAGACGACTATATGTTTCTGCCTAACTTTCTGTCGGGCTGGGTCTTTAACCGTTTTCCCGCCAACTACAGGGTTACTGGTCCATGGTCTAATGATTACAGCATCGCGCAGCTGTGCTAAGGGAGCACAGTTTGAAACCAACCATCGGCCCAACATGTGTTGGTGCATATGAGTTACTGGGTATGTACCGTTCTTCAGTGAATCTTTGACGCCAATGTGACCAGTGGGCATGTGCCGCTTGGTAAGCGCCGATCTTCAGTGAACCTCGGCGACGCCAACTTGGGCCAATGGATATATGTGCTATTGACTGATCGAAGGATTATTAAAAATTTATCCGACGCACGAAGAAATTAAACTCGCGTCGTATATGTTTAGACAATCTTTACAAAATATATATTCACACAAGCGCCACGCGCGGACTTGGCGCTAGTCCGCGCCTTGTCCTTATCACCTTTGATTACCCGTCCACGGGTAAGCAAAGGTGATAAGGACAAGACGAGCTCGTGCAGGCAAGTTACAGTAGCGTCGGTGATATATAGAATGGCAATGAACTGTCGAAGTGGGTGGCAAAAAAAAATGATGTACTGGGGTGAGTACAGAATGGGTCCATAGCAGACAGACACTTGGAGGATAATATTGTGACACTCTTACGTGCGTTCTGGGTTTACGCCTCAACAGTATGTGGGGCATCCAAGCGGTGTGAAGGAAGAAGACGACGTGCGGCTAGCTAGCTGAATCTCGAGTAGCGAAGTAGACGAAGTAGCTCTTTGCGGAGTGCCCGTTCGGTGCCTCTTGTCTCGTATCCGAAAGGGGATTGGCCACATTTTAACTGCTCGTAGTGCTTTGTTTCTTCTATAGGTTCCGTACAGTGACCAGAGGGCGCTACAGCCGAATGCGGCAAAATAAAGCCCCTTGATCTTGAAAGTAGCGACACTCTCCTCCGCGCGCGCGCTTTCCTCCTCAATTCTCCTCGCCCGCCGGCTGCGCGCGCTGCGCACGGCACGCTATTGCGCCTGGCTCCCGCGGACGGGCTGCAGAATTCGATGGAGGCGCATTATTTTGGGCCAGTTGCGCGCCCCAGTGGCGTAGAATACTTTGAAAAATGGTGATAACAGCATGGAGAATGCTGAAGGCAACGTTTATGATGAGGTTGGTTTCATCTTAAAGCCGTATGAATGACACACACTGATGTAAAAGGAGCTTTGAGGCGAGTTCTATACTCCAGTTATTTTTTCTGCCACATGATACGCTGCTTTACTTTTTGCATCTGATCTAGTGTTGCTTGTGGCAGATCGCTCTATGTTTGGCAGTTTTTTCTTGTATGTGCACGCATGTGCACCGCAGTTATTATATTCAGTGTGCCTTCTTATAATGAATTACTGGCGAGAGCATCGTCCGTCCATGTGTTCGTCTCAATGTCAAAGTAGCTTTTGCGCTGTGGTTTCTGCATTGAATAGGACGGTTGCACAATTTCAGTGTGATGAAGCGGTGCCGGCAGCCACTCATCACCCACAATAACAGAAGCTGAGGAAAGGTATTTACAGATTATTCTTTAGGCGCCGGTGTCAATGAAGCTTAAAAAATACTCGGTATACCTATGGGAGAAGGCATTCTATATTTTTAGGCAAAATATACGCCTCTGGAAAAGGTATTTTGATAGTTCACACCAACACACCGTTAAATTATGTAGTAGGATAGTTAAAATTGTTATTTCGATTAGACATCAGAAAAACATTTATCACACAAAAACAAAAAGAATGGTCAGTAAGATGCTTTATTTTCGTGCATGCGCAAAAAACGTTATTTGACAAGATACAGATAACGTAGAAGAGTATCATATAATATTCAGAATGAGAAACAATGCTAGTGTACAAATATGCCATGCAGTACGGATGGCAGCTGAGAAAAAGACATGCCCAAGAAAACAACAGTAGTAACATTACGCCATGGCACAAACCTACACCGTTCAATACATGATAAAGCAGTATCAGTGCGGCCGAAGGTTGACCTGCACATTGCCTGTATCCGTGAGACAACCACATAATAATCGTCACCCACTCACGCATGCATGGCAGCCCAGTTCAAAGCAAATTCAAGAACTGAAAAAGATCACCAGGTGTCCTTAGCTATCGCCTAAGAGACTCGAATGCGAGTCTTGTAAAATCTACTGTAATTCACCTCAATCCACACTAATCCACCTTCACGCACCTTATTCGACCTTAACCCACTCTAACCCTCCTTAATACACCTTGATAGAACTTAATCCACCTCAATGCACCCTAATCGTCCTTAATCCACATTATTCAACCTTAAACCACCCTAATCCTCCTTAATACACTTTAAGCGACCTTAATCCATCTTAATCTTCCTTCATGCACGGTAATCGACGTTAATCCACCCTAATCCTCCTTATTATATCTTGATCCACCCTAAACCATCCTAATCCAGCTTAATCCTCTTTAATGGACCCTAGCCCTCATTATTTAACCTTAATCCCCCTTAATCAACTTTAAACACCTTAATACAATCGTTAATAAGTCATGAATTTACTTTGCTAATCATTAATAATTTATTATACACGGCTTGACATGATTTGACTCGCTTCTGGCCTTCATTAGGTCACGTTACTTTCTGTACCTCAAACGCTCACCTTGAAACATATCCAACTAAGGGTCTCGCCTTAAAATGTGGACTAGCTGGCGCTCATCACCTGCAATACCACGGGTATACTTGCCACCATTTTTTTTGGGGCCCTGCATTCATTGTATTTGTGTCTGACACACACATCGAAGTAAGCTGTAAATAGCTCCTCTACAAGCTGCTATTTCGATTTTCAGTAAAACAGGCAACGGATCCTAACAATCACGAAAAGTGCGATCGAGAGGCTGTATCTTCGGGTATGTCTGTTCAGTGGAAAGCAGAATCGATAGTGCTGCATTTCCGATTGAATAAGAGTTGACGACGTGCGAGGTGATGGAGTCCCAGCAGAATATTCAGCATTCTGAGGAGAACCCCATTTTTATGCAACGTACAAATTGCCGCAGCAAAAACGCGAATTGAAACGCGTTTGAATTGAATTGAATTGAAACGCGAAGAATTGAAAAAATGCAGCATTAGGGGATGCTTTGATACGAGCAATAAGAAAGGCGCTTTACCTCGCAAACAACACTGTTCCTTGTCGGGACAAGGTTCTTCCGGCCAATGTTGTGCAGCGACTGCTTCTTGTGCAAGCCATCATGCTTTCCTTGCGGTATCGTAAAAACTGCATAGCCATCATCACGCTTCTTGCTGCAGTTATATGCGCAGCAGCACGGCATAGCGCCAGCAGACAGTGCTCGAAACAGCGTGCAATGTTAGCGCGCGACGTTCTCTATACGCCGAGCCAGCCGAGCTGAGGCGCAAAATGGCGCGAACGAAAAAGCAAAACACAAGCAAAACGCAAGCTCCGCTCGTTTCAAAGCGCAACGGCAGGGAGACCAATCATCGTGCAGGAAAACGCGCCCAAGGCCGTCTGCCGCGGAGGGGACTCGCGAGGGGCGAGGAGGAGGCGAGGAGGTCGCGCGCCGGCGGCAAAGTACAAAGAGCTAGTGACGGTACTTTCCTACATCAAGGGACTTTACGGCAAAATGCCGTGCAGCGCCAATGGTGGTAGGAATGTGAAACACTGAGACGGCCGCTCCGAGCCCCGCGGCAGCGACTGAACGTGTTTCAACGCGCGCGTGACGTTCAAAATGTCGTGTGTGTTGTTTTGCAGCTTTAAGCCGATAAGCTGTAATGAAAATTACTTTCGTGCGCCTATACTCGACAAAGGAGACAAGCTGTATGTGGCGGGCCACGTTTACGACGTGAAGGAGACCGACGGCGCCGACTTGAGGGCGCCGTCGGTCACTCTCAGCAATGGAAACAAGTGTACGACGTTTCCTTGCAGGTAGGGAGAACGTGCGTGCATTTTTATATCAGCAAGTGGTTTTGACGCATAAGCGGAAGCGCACACGCTACCACGACTTATTGGAGGAAAATCTGCGGTGCGAGTTAAACGAAGACGAAGAACACACAAACAGGACGGCAGCTTGCGGCGCATTGCAATTTACTGATTGGTTACTTATTAATTTCGAAAATTCCAAATAAACTGATTGAAATTTATTACCTTCTACCTTGATCTCCTTCCAAAAAGCGCACTAATTCCCTGTAACATAAAATAAAGTATGGCTCTAACATCAGTTAGTTTCATTGCATAATTTCAACCCATCTGTTTAACCGCCGGCTTCTTGGCGAATCCCCCGTGGTGGGTATGCGCCATGGCATAGGAAGCAAGCCAGCAAGCAGCTAGCTCAAACCAAGATTATGCTACCGCGACGTTTTTTGAATGAGAACAGTCCCAAATCGACATTCGGTGATTACACGTCGTTTTTGCTACGTTGCCGGTGCGTGGTCACAGAAATGTCCAACTGCAGCTCTGCTATTTACAGTATTTCGTTCATTTCGTGGCCGACGTGCGGAGAAACGCATTTTTGCAAATCTATAAATGAAGCGTTTCTAGGTGTTGATTTTTCCTTTATTGGTTACTCCGCCGTTCACGAAGTGTTTGGAGCAGATCCTGCTCGTCTGCTTCGGCATCCACGGCGAGCCGTTATTCTCGCCGAAGAAAAGAAAAGGAGCATGATAGCGAATACTACGCAGTTCATACTGACGACACAGTGCACTATGCATGCGGCCGCAAGCAAGAGCGCACATGCAGTAACCGAATGACTTCTTCACGAGACGTTAAACGAGGCAAACACGCCACAATGCGCTGACGAGAGAGAGCAGTCTCACGGCGGGCGCTACTTGGTGAAGGCATTTGAAGTTTAGATGTTACACGCATCATCACTACCCCCAAAATCAATGCAAACCGAGTTTACTTTCTTCGCTGAAAGTATCACAGAAAAACGCAATTTAACAGTTAATTACCGGACGGCAAGCATGCAATCAAATAAACAAAGATTCGCATGCAGCCTACAAGAGCATTTGAGGCGCAAATTCGCGCGTAAGATTTCGCGCTACGCAAGCTTGCTGTGCAAAACGTGCTCCATACACTTCCAACCGCGCTAAACACACAAATACAGTTGCAGAACCTCAAGCAGCTAGACCTGGCTAGACCTGAAAGCATATAGTTACATTGTCACTAGGAAAACGCTGTTTTCAGAATTACTTAACTCTTCGAACAGCAACGATCCATCTTTTTCGTCGTTCTTGCTCCCACGGGCGACCAGGAAATCGGTACAATTTCACGCCAAGCTGGCCTTCGTGGCTGTGGCAGTTTTTTACGCAGCAGTACCGGCACTTGTTCCTTTTCCGTACGCTTTCAGTCGATGGATTCGAATTAGTCGAGCTGAAGGATGACATTGTCTCAACGCCAGAAAAGACCGAACAGCACCATCGACGCCGCGCCTACGAATACCCCCGCGCGCTTTGGCCGTCTCATTATTGTTGGCAGCGCTGCGACAGATGGCGCAGCAATCGCAGCAAACTTCACTGTACGGAGCCTATAGGGTTTTTTTCTCCAGGGACCGTGAATGCCGGTCTCCAGTCCCGGCCAGGGCACGCCCTGGTCGGCTAGCAGTCCCACTCAGTCGATGCCCCTGGAGTGTTTTCTTCGGAACGGATCGAGTCATTACTTTGCCCGTGGCGCTCGTTCCCACGGATGGTGGATCCATTCGGTTGACCGAATCAGAAAGTTTCCATTTCCAGCAGGAGGTGTGCTGTCTAACCGAACACTTCATTGACATCTCGGAGGTGAGGCTTTGTGGCAAGACAGGCATTTTGTGTAAGTCGTCTAGTGTTCAGTGCCTCAATGATTTGCTTACCTGCATGAGATTCGCTAGCATCGCGGTTCGTGCTTTCGTGCCTCCTCATCTCGCATGCGTGAAGGGCATTGTTCGTGGGGTACCCACCGATATTCCTCCTGAGGCCTTCTTGAAAATGCTCTCTGCGGCTAGTGTTGTTTCTGTTTACAGATGCAATAGGTCGGTGGGTGATAACCGAGTTCCAACTGAGAGCGTTATCGTCTCGTTTCACCGGTTTAAACGCGCCCGTCTGAAGTGAAGGCTTCGCCGTATTTGTTCCGCGTGGGCACATTGTCACTTAGGCCATTGCAGTGCTGAAAGTGCTGGAGATTTGGGCAGAGTGCTAATGCATGCAGATCTTCAGTGAGATGCTGTAATTGTGGCGGCTCTCACTCCACATCAGCCAGCGACGAAGATGCACCTAGGCTTTGCTTGTGCGATCTCATAGTGCTACAGATAGGAACTGCCCCGCACGAGGCCATGAGATTCAGAGGCTTGAGATCGCGAAAAAATGTCATTGTTCCCGTGCGGAAGCAATATCAGAAATTAAGGAGCGTGATGTTGGTTACGCAGCCGTTGCGTCCCGTCAGTCAACAACTCTAGAAGCCAGAGTTTCGACCGCTGTAGCCGCAGCCATTGACATGGCAACGCCAATAGTTATGGAGCGACTGTTTAACATTTTTGCCGAAGGTATAACTGAGATGCTAACTGCCAAATTCAATAGCCTCCTCCAATCGCACTCTGCTGCTACGGACCCCACACATCAACTAGTATTCTCGCGCACCATTCCAACAAATCGAGCTTTGACAGTCAGGCAGAGGTTGAGTCTGATACCTCAGTGTGTTCTCCTCTCTCAGCAACTGCGGGACCTAGCTACTCATTTGGACACGTGAGGCTTGGGACCATCAGCAATAGACGTAAAAGTTGCCCACTGTCTCCCACTGATTCTCCTAAATCTAAGGCGAAAAAAGGGGAAAAAAACAATGAACATCACGAGCAGGATGCGTTACGTTCGGCTGTGGAGTCATCCATACTAGGATCGCCATAACATCAATACGAATTCTTCAATGGAATTGCCGCTCTATATCCTCAGCTACTTGACCTCCTTTATCTAGTACACAAACTAATTCCAGATGTTATTTTACTTAAATAATCATGGCTTTCGTCACATCAAATATTTACTATTGATAATTTTCGAATATTTCGTTTAGATCGCCCAGGTAGGGGCGCTGGGCTGCTAATACTAGTTTAACAAAAATGTATCATAATGTAACCGTAACTTTTGAATATTTGTGTTCAGACTGCGAAATTTAATGCAGCTCTATTTAAAAGAACTATGGCGATAGCTAAATATGAACAAAAATGGACTGCATACATCTTTGTCAAAACCAGAAAAAAGATCGTCACTTCCTGGGTTTTTACGGAACAAAGATGTTCAACAGTCCGTATGGTCATATTCTGCTGTTCTATCCCCCAAGGAAGCGGCGAATTCACTAAATGATATCGCGAAAGGGCCTAAAGCACGCTTTTCTTCGCTGTGTCCCAGACCTAGGAGATACAAAATTTCGACATTTGAGTTTGTAGAAGTTACCATGACAGACTTATCCGATGTCATCTTAACTGCGCATCAATCGGCGCCTGGACGAGACCATCACAACTGCTATGATTAAATTATTGTTTAACACTTTCCCAAATGAGCTCTTGAATATAGTTAACTGTTCACTACAACATACATGGATTCCGACCTCTTGGAAAATTGCAAAAATTGTTCTTTTACTTAAAAAACAACACCTCGGTTATTTCATAGACAACATTCAGTCAATTGCACTTACATCGAATCTAGTCAACATCGAATCTAGTCAAAATTGTAGAAAAAGCAATACATGTCCGGCACAATGAATTTTTTTCTTTTCGTGGTATTCTGTGCTCGAGACAAATATAACATAGGCCTCAGTGTTCCATATGGTCAGCTCACGTTGATTTAGAAAGCCGCATTCGACTCGCGAGAGAATGAGGAGATATATATCAGCATCTGTAACTTTAGATATTGCAAAAGCATATGACAGTGTCGAACATGGAATTTTAATTTCTCGATTAGCAAGCTGTGCTGTTCCAAACTGTTTACTGGCTTGGATACAAGAGTTCCTTTCTGGTAGAGAATTATTTTGTTTCAAGGATGGGGTGACATCTAGTACATATAAACAGACGAGAGACGTACCACAGGAACCAGTTCTTTCACCACTTTTGTTTAATATTTTGTTATCTTCTGTGACAGTTAATCAGGATGTGCCACTCTATCTCTATGCTGATGACATTGTAATTTTCTCATCATCACGAGATATGAATACGTTATACTAAATCTTGCAATCTTATTTCTCTGAAGTCGAGTCCTGACTGGACGGACTGTCTTTTGCGCTTGATGTAAAAAAAAAATGCGCACTACTTGTTTTTTCATTGTCAAATCCTGTTTTTATGAATGAATGAATGTGTTGTTTCGTGGCTCAAGGGCCAGGTATGGCCAAAGAGCGCCATGCCAGTGTTTGTGAGTTTGCAATGGAGCGATGAATTCTGAGAATAAGGCGTAGCTGTAAAGGGGCCTAAAATAGTCGCTGTAAAGTGCGTAAAATATACATGTACTAAGATCATGGCAGTGACTAACCAGGTGACGGTGACAATAACTTTAATTGGTCCTGAGAATCTGTGGCCAGGGGGAGCCGAAGGCTCTCTCAGGTCAAGTCGGTGGCTTCGCTCACGATGGCACCGGGAGGCGAAATCTTCTTCTTTATGGGGTTTTACGTGCCAAAACCAGTTCTGATTATGAGACACGCCGTAGTGGAGGGCTCCGGATTAATTTTGACCACCTGGAGAGGCGAAATCCCGTTGCTGCACTATGAAAATGAAGAATGAATTGAGAATGAATAATACGATATTCAAAATGTTATAGATGCAATAATTGGCAAGAAGTATTACTGCCTAAACAGAGCCCTTGAACCACAAGGCCTGGAGGCATGTGCTGTAAAAAACTAGTATCACAGCGGCATCCATGCAGAGAGGATGCGCTACGAACTTATTGGGCTAATAACATGCAGGGCCACATCGTTCAAGAAATGAATTACTACTTTGGCATTAAAAAGCGATTATTCAGCAAGAAACATGATGGGATAAGGAGGGACATGATAGCGGTACGCTAGAAGAAGAACGTAAACTTTATTATCAAATCGATAAGATTTGAGTCCGGCGTATTTTTAGTGGGTCTGGGCACCCGCCGCGGACGCGGTTCCGAGACCTTGTCTCGAAGCGGCTTCCTCGGCTCGCTGGACGGCCCAGAGCTGTACTGTCAGGTTCGAGCTGAGCAGTGCGGTCTTCCAACGCGAGCGGAGGCTGGCGGTGGAAGAGACGGAGGTGTCGGCACTGCCCGAATTGTTTGTTATGTCCTGACATTCCCATAACATGTGATTAAGTGTGGCAACCTCGCCACAGGATGTGCCTCTGTTTGTAGTGTACATGTCTGGATACATGGCGTGCATGAGTCTTGGGTTTATGTAAGAATCAGTTTGTAATTGCCTGTAGTGTACTGCTTGCGCCCTGTCTAACCTAGCGTGAGGGAATGGGTATACGCATCTCTGTAACGGGTAGTGTGTCGTGATGTCGTGGAACCTGGTCAAACGATCCTCCCACGCCCAGACGTTTGCAGTACCCCGCGGGGGCTCTTCCTCCGATGGTGCTCGGTGAGTGAGGCCTCGAGCAACGCGGTGAGACGCTTCGTTGGGGGTGCTCAGTCCAGTGTGTGCCGGGATCCAAAGCAAGTGCCTTCGGTTATCGACGTCGGCCTCTCCCTGGTGTATGGGATGTCGCTTGAGTATGTGATACGCCTCTTGCGATATGCGCCCATTTGAAAAATTGCGAATTGCCGTTTGCGAATCGCAGATCACGTTTGTAGCCGTGGTTTGTGCGAGGGCCAGTGCTATGGCCGCTTCCTCTGCCGCTTCGACATATGCCGTGTTCACGGTAACGCTCGTGAGGCGGTTACCTCGGTGGCTAGTAACTGCCGCCACGAAACTCTTCCTGTCTCGATAACGGGCTGCGTCGGTGAAGACTGCCTCCTTGTCGTTGGAGTAACTTTGGTTCATGTGTTGTGCCCTGGCTTTACGTCTCCCCGTGTGGTGTTGGAGGGGCATATTGCGAGGCGATGGGGGCACGTATAGTTGCTCGCGCATGGTTCTTGGAATTTCCACTTTGATGCCGTGCTGCGTGTCGTATGTGATGCCGAGCTTTTCGAGCACGTGCCTGCCCGGGCGGGTCTTGGATAGACGCTCGAGCTGGGACACTTGTTGCGCCTCCACGAGTTCTTCGAGCGTGTTGTGCAAGCCTAGTGGACAAATTTATTTCTCTCTGTTTCGGCTTGCCGACACTTCAGGAGGACGGGGAGGACGGTGAGCCTCTCGACCACATCTACCACAGGTTGGTGGTTCATCGCCAGTCAGCAAAAAACTGTGGGCACCATATGTGTGTCCTATTCTCCGACGACAGTATAGGACATCTATTCGTCGTGTTTTCGTAGCTGAGGGCCAGAAACCTAACTGTGGCACAATGAAGTGAAGTTTATTATTTGTTTCTGCATCCCACAAGCGTTGTCAGTGGGTTCACAGTTTCTTAAGCAAGAAAGGTTTCAACTCTGTTGCAGAGGCAGCAGCTGTAGGATTAATAGCGTGCGGTGTAATCGACGTGGCCATTTTTTCTGCTAGCACATTGCCCTCGATGCCTCTATGACCAGACACCCAGCTGGTTGGATATATACGCTCTACACAGAACAGAATAGAGCTCAATGAGTACAGGATTTTTGTGTTTACAGAGAGATTTCACGGCTTTTACGACGCTTTTGGGAGTCTGTAAATATAATTGCTTTTTGAAGTTTTGATTTCATTAAATTTGCTTCACAGCCGACAATAGTGCATAGACCTCAGCCGTAAAGATACTTGTCTCCGGGTGCAGTACATCGGATTCCGAGAAGGATGGACCAGCGGCTGCATAAGACACCCCGGCATGTGACTTAGAAGCGTCTGTGTAAAACTCCGTGCAAGAGTACTTGGATTGGAGTTCGAAGAAATGCATTCTAATGTGTGCCTCTGGCGCGTCTTTAGTGACCTCTACAAAGGATGTGTCACACTCTATGAGCTGCCAGTGCCACGGCGGTAACAGTTTCGCTGGAGCCATAGGACAATGTTCAAGCAGCAGAACACACATTTCCGCACTAAAATTCCTCACACGCAAAGAGAACGGCTTTCTCGCTGCAGGTCGATTATGGAAGAGTGTGGCAGCGGTCATATCATTTATGGTTGAATAAGAAGGATGTTCAATGTTCGCGTGTACTTTCAGAAAATGTGAAACTGCGGTATATGACCGCTGCAGATGCAGTGACCACTGATTCGACTCTACATAGAGGCTCTGGATCGGACTTGTTCGGAAAGCACCGGTCGGGAGGCGGATACCCAGGTAGTGAACGGGGTCTAGTATTTTTAATACACTTGGCTTCGCGGAATTATAAATTATAGCTCCGTAATCAAGGCGTGAGCGGACAAGACTTTTACACTTGAGCAGACACTTTCGACCACTACTCCAAGTCGTACGCGACAGGAGCTTTAAAAGGTTCGTTGCCTTCAGACATTTTGCGCTCAGATACTTAAGATGAGGAATAAACGTCAGCTTGGAATGCAAAATTATTCCTAGAAACTTATGCTCGCTGCTCACAGACAGCGCATCTCCTTTGATTTCAATACTTGGAACTGGCGTTACGCCTCTCTTGTTTGTAAAGAGTATACATGTCCGTTCAAAAAATTAAGAAAGAAAAGCTACGAAACTGGTTAGCGTGACTCGTAAGAAAGCGGACATCGTATGTGGTGTCGTTTTAGTATATCTCATACATGGAGATGGCTCATAGGCGGGTGCCAGGCAGACATACGATTCATAGTTTCGGCAGCGGTGCTGATAAAACCGTCAGTTTTCACCGTCCTTACGACGTGAAGTGCGCAATAGCGTCCTCTATTTATTGGCCTTTGCGCGGCGAGCGCGGCTGCTGCGCGAGGCGGACGCCGTCTTGCTGCTCTCGGAGCTGCTCTTGCTCTTTCTGCTGCCCTCCGCCCGGCGCTTCTCGAGGGTGTCCTTCATGCGCTCGATGTTGTGCTTGCTCTCTAGCGAGGTGCGCCTGGACGCCATCTTGGTGCACTCGATCGAGGTGGCGGGTGGGAGACTGCGCAGCGTCAGCAGCGACACCAACAGGAGGAATTCCGCCGCGACGAGCGCCAAGTTTTCGCGGCCGATGTTCTTCAGCACAAGGGAGAGGAGGGCGCAACCGGCTCCGAGGCGGCCGAAAGCGAACGCCCAACCGATGGCAGTGGCGCGCAGAGCCGTCGGGAAGAGCTCCAGGACGTAGACAAAGCAGGCGATGCCGCCGGAGTAGTACAGGCTAATCTGCACCTGAGCTAGCGCTTCGATGACGACGCTCGATTCCGTGGCGGCGACGACGCTCAGGATCAGCAGGCACTGGACCACGCAGAGCGCCGCGAACAGCGTGACGATAACGGTGAGCATCGTGACCTTCCTGATGAACAGGTGCATAATGGCGTAGCCCGTGAAGTTGAAGAAGAACGCGCTGTACGGCTGCCACGGCGTACCCCGCTGTTCGTTGGTGTAGACGATGACGTACAGCGCGAACGTGTTGGAAAAGAAGGAGCCGCACATGATGAGGGCGCGCCGTCGCATGGAAAAGCCGTTGAGAAGCGCTTCGACGATGGTCGCCCTGCGACCCGACGTTCGGGTCATGTCCGCCCTCAGTTTGTCCAGTAGGCAGGCGGCGCTCGGCAGGGGAAAGCGATTCGCGTCAGCCGCGGTGAGTACGACGCGCTCCACTCTCTTGTACTGCCCACTTGCGACCAGCCAGCGCGGGGACTCGTAGACCGTGAGGTAGGCCGGCAGCAGCACCGTGGCCGGCAGGATGAAGACGGCCAGTTTCAGTTCCCACCTGAGGCTCCACTGCAGCGTGAAGAAATACCAGGCGTCGCAGGCCAACAGACCGAGCGTGCCGCTGACTGCTATGTGCAGCGGTCTGTTGTCGTGGGTAGTCACCTCGAAGAGGGAAATGGCTGAGAAAACCAGGGTCAAGGTGGAGCTTCCCGCGCTAAAGAACTTGAGAACCGCGTGTGTCGTGTAGTCGCTGGAAAGACAGCTGGCAGACCCGGAGACCATGAGTACCAGAGCCGCAGCTACGAGGACGGGCACTCGGCCAACGCTGTCCGCCACGTATCCAGCCACTACGACAAACACTGCGGCTCCGGCATTTTGAACGACCGACATGCCGGCGACGAGTAGCTTTCTTTGGCACACCAGGTTCCACGCACTCACGACGGTCGTCCTCGCCCGCTCGTCGTCGTACTCCCACTCTCGGCACGCCACCGTCCGCGAGTTGTTCGGTTCCGCCGGGTCCTCGTAGACGAGGCAACGGCCCAGCTGCTCTGCTAATTCTTCGGAGGCGACTGCCGAAATGTTGGAGTAGGGCAACGGCTGCTTGCATCTGTAGTCCACTCCTCTCGAAATGAGCGAGAACGCCAAGGCGTGGCTGTTCGCCAGGAAAGCGCCGAGAGCGCAGAGGAGCATTAGCCGCTTCTGGAAGGTGCCGTGACCGAACGCGTCGTAACAGTCAAAGGACTCGCTTATCAACAATTCCTTCGTCGCCGGAATGGGTGTGACGAGAAAGGCCATCTTGCAAGTCCTGATCTTCTGTGGTAGGCTGGTTTTCTTGCGGCGTTTCGCAGAAAATCCCTGTTGTTGCACATAGAAATAACGCAGCACACAGGCTCGAGATATCCGCTTCTTCTTCTTCAGCTACGTCGCAGAGGTGGCGCGTAAGTATCAAAGGAGGGTGCACGGGGAAGCGTCGTCTGACCTTGGCTGACTGATTTAACGTGTATACTTTTTCTATTTGCAATATATGATCCCTCGCTACCTTGTTATCTCAGTAAAAGGGAAGGGATAACATGGGGAACAATATTCAGGACGGAGCTAAATGAACAGTGCTAGACCGGCAATCTGTCAGTACTAAAATAATGATGAGCCCGAAACATAGCACGTGCCCGCATGGAGGAGGAGGGGGAGGAGGAATAAACTTTTATTGTGGAACCAGCACTTTATGATGGCCGGGCCTAAGCCTCCCATGAGGGGACGTCGAGGGCTTGCCTCGCCGCCGCCTCACGGGCCTGCTGGGTCGCCCAGGTTTGGTCGTCGAGAGCGGAGCTCCGCAGAGCCTCACCCAACCTCGACGAAAGGGTCGTGGTGTTAATTTGTGTGTACTGTGCTGGGCACTCCCACAGCATATGCGGAAGCGTAGCCGGGTGAGTGCCACAGCACCGGCGGTTGGGGGTACTGTAAACTTCAGGGAATATAAGGTGGAGGCGGGCGGGTGAAGGGGTACGCATTTGTTTGTAGCAGGCGGAGGGTGGTAGCCTACGCCCGGCTGAACTTGGGGTGAGGTGGCGGGAAGGTTCGGCGACTAAGGTAAAATGCCTTAACAAAATCGTTTTAAGTGGTCAGATTGTCCCTGGTGTCCAAGTCGTCTCCAATGTCTCCGGCGCGGTTGACTAGGCCTCGCGCAATGGAGTGAGTAACCTCGTTGAGGTTGGGGAGGTGTGGACGGACAGGGCCCGCATGGGCCGGGATCCATGTCAGGGAGATCATGCTGTCTTTAGAGTGTGATGCCTGGCGGAGGATACGAAGAGCTTCACAAGAAATACGGCCTTTGCTGAAGTTAGTGACGGCTGAGCGAGAGTCACACACGATATTGTGACAGGTGGGATCTAGAGTGGCCAGGGCGATGGCGACTTCAGCTGTCTCGGCAGTGGGGGTAGTGACGCTGCAGGCGTGGTGTAGGACTCCATCGCGTGTGGCGACGGCCACAAATCGTGCGCCATGGGAATATTGCGCTGCATCAACAAATGAGACGCCATGTACGCAAAGGCGTTTATGATAGCTCCATAGGGGATTCAAATATCGAATGGTTGCAGGAAATGTGCATATAACAAATAACTACAGGAAATAGACGAACAAAAGGAGGTAAAATTGAGCACGAGAGAATATTGTGTAATTGAGTATTGCACCCCGCAGGGGCGTCTGCGCAAGCAGACGTTTGGTGTGTTGCGACACCACGGACCCCAGCACATGGGGGTTGGCCCCTCCCGCGTGTAGCCGTGCGCGGCTTAGCCGTGTCCGGGGAAAAGAGGATCCTGGGGGTTGAGCCGATGCCGGGTGTTCGGACCTTTATGGCCCCTCGGCGGAGGCAACACGCCTCTTTGGCCTCCGCTTCACGTAGACGGCACCTCCAAACTGACCCACCTGGAGGAAATTGGCAGTCGCCTTTTCCTGTCACCCTCTCCACACTTTTTCTTTCTCTTTCCCTCTTTCTTCTTTCCTGTCTTCTATTATCTTCTCCTTACTTCCAAATTTCCAGGTGGCAAAGGTTAACCTTGTGTGGCTAGCCAGTCTTGGTTATGCTGTATTTGGTTATAGCAGTGATGTACAACTGGCGTTGGCAGGACTTCCATTACAGTAAGTCCTGTCACGTCCCCGTGTTGGGCTCGTTGGTGGGTGGTTGGCATCGCTGCCGAAAATCCCAGCTAAACTCATGGACAGCGCTTTCCCTAAACTCCCTGATCGCCCTCAGAAACGAGGGTGCACCGAAGATGTGTTTCAATTTTTTGGCAACAGAACACAAAACTTTCCACGATTTCACGTAATCCACTCTGATAAGCCTGAAAAGACAGTGAAAATGGTCTCACTGTTCCTTGTCTCGAAGTCTCTGACTGAAGTTCTTGGCCCAGGTTACAAAGCATCGAAAATGGCAAGCGGTGATCTGCTTCTGGAGCTCCGCGATAAGATACAATACGAAAAACTGCCGAAATTAGTGTCATTTGGGGACATCCCAATAACACTGACCCCACACCGTACTATGAACGCCACTCGCGGCGTTGTCTCAGATGATGATTTAATGGAGCTAACCGAGGCTGAACTCTTGGAGGGCTTCAGTGAGCAGAATGTGATAAACGTTAAAAGAATTAAGATGAGGCGCGATGGCAAAGAAATCAAGACTAAGTACCTAGTGCTCACTTTCGGCTCAAGTGTCCTGCCCGAGTCCATCGACGCCGGATACATCAAACTTCGTGTCAGGGCATGCGTGCCAAATCCTCTCAGATGCTTTAAATGCCAGCGATTTGGCCACACCTCTCAGAACTGCCGACCCCGCAGGGGCGTCTGCGCAAGCAGGCGTTTGGTGAGTTGCGCCACCACGTACCCGAGCACACGAGGGTTAGACCCTCCCGCGTCTAGCCGTGCGCGGCTTAGCCGTGTCCGGGGAAAAGGGGATCCTGGGGGTTGAGCCAACGCTGAGTGTTTGGACCTTTAAGGCCCCTCGGCGGAGGCAACACACCCCTTTGGCCTCGGCTTCACGTAGACGGCACCCCCGGACTGACCCACCCGGGGGAAATCGGTAGTTGCCCTTTCCTATCCTCCTCTCCAACCTTCGTCTTTCTCGCTCACTTTTATTCTTTCCTGTCCTCTTTTCGCTTCTTTTTACTTCCTATCTTCCCGGCAGCAAGGGTTAACCTTGTGTGGTACAACCAACCTTGGCTGTACATATTTGGTTATAGTGGTGATGTACAGTTGGCGTGTACAGAACTATACAAGTCCTGCATGCCCCCTTGTTGGGCTCGATGGTGGGTGACTGGCATCGCTGCCGAACATTGAACAATATAGTATGGCAACACCTGCCCCCTCTACCCTTAATCGCCCTTCGAAACGAGGGCGCACCGATGAAGTGTTTAAGTTTTTTGGAAAGAGCCACGAGAACTTCCCGAAGTTCCATATCATTCACTGCGAGAAAGCGGACGTAACGGCAAGAGTGATCTCACCATTCTTAGTTGCGAGGTGCCTCGCCGACACCATCGGACCGGGGTACAAAATAACTAAGATGGCAAGTGGCGATCTGCTTGTAGAACTCCGAGAAAAAGTGCAGTACAATAAGCTAGATAGCCTAGTTGCATTTGGGGATATTCCCATCACTGTAAGCCCACACCGCTCGCTAAACAAAGTCCGTGGAGTGATCTCTGAAGATGACCTTATGTACTTAAGTGAAACGGAACTACTTGAAGAATGGAAAGAACAAAATGTAATTGACGTACAGAGAATTAAGATTCGACGTGACAATAAGGAGATACCAACAAAGCATATAATTCTTACTTTTGATTCAAGTACTCTGCCTGAGTCTATCGAAGCAGGGTATGTAAAAATACGGGTGAGGCCGTATGTCCCAAACCCTCTTCGTTGTTTCAAATGCCAAAGATTTGGCCACAGCTCGAAAAACTGCCGAGGCAGGCTAACCTGTGCCAAATGCAGTGCTAATGACCATCCTGCTGAAAGCTGCCAGAATACTCTACACTGTGTAAACTGCAATG
The DNA here is from genome assembly GCF_013339745.2 of Dermacentor silvarum. Classification (NCBI taxonomy): domain Eukaryota; kingdom Metazoa; phylum Arthropoda; class Arachnida; order Ixodida; family Ixodidae; genus Dermacentor; species Dermacentor silvarum. The sequence continues at coordinate 54,596,790 of NC_051155.1, forward strand.
GAGAGCACTCCGCGTACTCGCGGTCGTGCCCTACCTGGAAAAAAGAGAAAGAAATAGTCTCTGTTAAGGTCAAAGAAAACGTATCATTCAAGGAAGCACGAAGGCGGGTGTCGTGCCTGCCCAATGTCACCTATGCGCCACAACGGCCTCCTGCGCCCCTCCGGTTCACACATGGTGCACCGGTGGTCGTGCAATCTGTCCCCCCTGCGGTAGCAGCCCCAACTGCTCCGCTCAACTCAAAGAAGGACCAGCAGGTCGCCAAGCTTGCGGCCTTCAAGGCCCCTGCTTCTGCAGCACGGCCTGACGCATGTGCTAACGTGCCCCGAGGGCGAGCTTCCAGTGCCTCTGACGAGGCCATGGATACAAGAGCTAGCACTTCGGTGGCATCGTCACCAAGAGCGCGGCGCGATTCTTCTGATCGTGCCAAAAAAGAAAAACAAAAAGTTACAGGTCCAGGGAAGGATTCTACAGCCTAGGTGGCTAGGCTTGAAGTCCTTGCTTCACACATACGTTATTTCTCGCTAGCAAACAGACCTTTATTTTTCTACCACTTCCACTTAAAATGGCGTCAAGTGGGATTATGTCTTGGAATTGTAGAGGCCTCATAAAAAACCTGGATGATATCTACGAACTACTAGATGACCACACGCCAACAGTCCTGTGCCTACAAGAGACCCACCTGGGCTCCAAACATTCAAATATCCTAACCCGGTTCAATGTATTCAGAAAGGATAGAAATACAGGAAGCCACAATGCGGGAGGAGTGGCAATAATTGTACAAAAATCTGTTGCATCTAAGCACATAAAACTGACGTCTGATCTCGAAGTCGTAGCGGCTAGAGTGATGATGATGCAGAGGCTGATTACTGTATGTTCCATTTACATTCCTCCTGACTACCGCCTGAATAGGGCTGATTTTATAGCAATGATAAACCAACTGCCTGAACCGTACGTTTTAATGGGAGATTTTAATGCACATCATCCGCTTTGGGGTTCATCATACCATAATGCTCGTGGATGTCTCATTGAGAAATTTTTACTGACCTCTGCAGATTGCCTTTTAAACAAAAAGAAGCCCACATATTTTAGCCAAGCTCACAGAAGTTTTTCATCTATTGATTTAGCGATATGCTCCCCGACTTTATTTTCTTCTTTTACGTGGACGGTCATTGAAAACCCGTACGGAAGTGACCACTTCCCTGTTGTGCTGCAAGAAGACGATTCCTCGCAACCACCCTTGCCTAGTATCCCTCGATGGAAACTGGCATCGGCAAACTGGGAGCAATTTCGCAATCTCACAAAAATATCACGCAATTATTTAGATAGTTTAAGCATTGATGACGCTGCAGCGTATTTTACTGACCTTATAATAGAAGCTGCCTCACAGAGCATACCACAGACAAGTGGCGGTGTAAACAAAAGACGCGTACCATGGTGGAACGAGGAGTGTAGTCGAGCGCGCAAAAACCAGAACAAGGCGTGGGGGCTGTTCCGCCGGTATCCAACTGCTGAAAATCTTATCAACTTCAAGCAGATAAAGTCGCGTGGTAGACGCACTAGACGAACAGCAAAAAGAGAAAGCTGGGAGAGTTTTTTGTGTGGCATAAATTCATATACCGATGAAGCAAAGGTTTGGAATAGGTTGAGAAGAATAAAAGGTCAGAATATAGGTTCACTGCCCTTGGTCAACGACCAGGGGAAAAGCTTGGAAGACCAGGCAAACGCTCTTGGCGCACACTTCCAACACATCTCAAGTTCCGCACATTACTCAAAGGAGTTTTTAAGATATAAAGAGAATGCTGAGAAGAAACGACTTGACCGCAAATGCAGCCGCAGTGAACCATATAACCTTCCATTCACCGTTGCTGAATTCCCCGCAGGGGCGTCTGCGTCAGCAGGCGTTTGGTGTGTTGCGACACCACGTACCCGAGCACACGAGGGTTGGACCCTCCCGCGTGTAGCCGTGCGCGGCTTAGCCGTGTCCGGGGAAAAGGGGATCCTGGGGGTTGAGCCGATGCCGGGTGTTTGGACCTTTACGGCCCCTCGGTGGAGGCAACACACCTCTTTGGCCTCCGCTTCGCGTAGACGGCACCCCCGGACTGACCCACCCGGGGGAAATCGGTAGTCGCCTTTTCCTGTCCCCCTCTCCAATCTTTTGTCTTTCTCTCCCACTTTTCCAACTGTCCTGTCTTCTAGTCACTTCTTCTCACTTCCAAATTTCCAGGCGGCAAGGGTTAACCTGGTGTAGCTATCCAACCTTGGGTATTTTATATTAGGTTATAGCGGCGATGCATGGCTGGCGTCTGCAAGTATTCTAAACTTGTAGCGTCCCCTTGTTGGGCTCGGTGGTGGGTGGCTACCATCGCCGCCGAATTTTCCATTTTTACATGGCAAATGCTTTTCCCGCGCTACCTGATCGCTCCCTGAAAAGGGGGCGCACCGATGAAAGTTTTAATTTCTTTTTGAAACCACAGCAGTCTTTCCCGAAGTATCACGTCATACACAGCCAGCATGAAACTAGGACAGTCCGAATGATCTCGCCATTTGTTGTAGCCAAATGTCTCACTGAAGCAATAGGCCCAGGTTATAAAGTAACGAAGATGGGAAGCGGCGATCTTCTTCTAGAAGTTCGCGACAAGCCACAGTACGACAAGCTTTCGAAACTTGTGGCGTTTGGAGACATCCCCGTGTCTGTGGGCCCCCACAGGTCAATGAACACAGTGCGCGGTGTCGTCTCGGAGGACGATCTCCTTGAACTAAGTGAAAGCGAACTACTTGAAGGATGGCAAGACCAGAACGTAGTCAAGGTGCAGAGGATAACATTAAGGCGAGATGACAAGCAAATACCTACCAAGCACATTATCATTACTTTCGGAACTAGCAATCTACCAGAATCAATTGAAACCGGCTACTGCAAGCTTCGTGTCAGGCCATACATCCCAAATCCGCGTCGATGCTTCAAGTGTCAGCGTTTTGGGCATGGGTCGCAAAACTGCCGAGGGCGCGCTACTTGTGCTAAGTGTGGTTCAAATGAACACGCTTCTGACATCTGCACTTCAGCAACCCGCTGTGCCAACTGTGAAGGAGATCACCCCGCCTACTCGCGATCGTGCCCCTCGTGGAAAAAAGAGAAACAAATTATAGAACTGAAAGTCAAACTGAACCTATCTTTCCCAGAGGCACGTAGGCGTTTCTATCTCCATAACCAGTCCAGTCCTTCATACTCCGATGTGGCGCGCCGGGGGGCAGCGCCACATCTTTCGGCGGCTGCCCAAGTCACACGGAGTGTGACGGCGGTCACGCCATCAGCCCCCCCGGCTGGAGCAGCCAGCGCTGTTCCGCCCCCTGCCAAGGAGGGCCAGCAGACCCGCGGGCCTGCTGGACCCAGGGCCACTGCCCGTGCAGTTCGGCCTGAAACCCCCGCGAACATCCCCGCTGAGCGGGCACTGTCCACCGCCTCAGACGAGGTGATGGACACAAGCAGACCACCGGCGTCTCAGACGCCCAAAGAACGGTGCAGCTCCCTGGAGCGCACCGGGAAGAAAGGAAAACCACGCATCACGGGGCCTGGAAAGGTCTCGTGAACTAACTTCTTTCTTTCTGTACACACATCACTAACTTCTTTTCCATTATGGATACCCAAGTATTACAATGGAACGTGAGAGGACTTCTACGTAACCTTGACGATGTTAAAGAACTCCTCCGCAAATTCAGTCCAAAGGTGATGTGTGTACAAGAAACACACCTAAAATTAACACAGACGAACTTTTTAAAGCAATATGTCACTTTCCGCAAAGACCGCGACGACGCTCTCGCCTCGTCAGGGGGTGTGGCCGTAATGGTCGATAAGGGCGTTGCATGTCAGCAATTAAGCCTCCGAACGTCCCTTGAGGCAGTTGCTGTCCGAGCAGTGTTGTTTGGTAAACTAGTCACAATTAGCTCCATCTACATTCCCCCTTCCCATCAGCTTTCCAGAACAGAATTTCAGAGCTTCATCGATGAACTTCCTCCGCCATACATAGTCGCTGGTGACCTTAACGCTCATAGCCCCCTGTGGGGCGACTCTCGTTGCGATGCGCGAGGGCGCCTTATAGAAAATTTTCTGTTTTCTTCAGGTGAATGTGTATTGAACAAGAAAGAACCTACGTACTACAGTATTACACATAACACATACTCGTCCATAGACTTAAGCATAGTGTCGAGCACTCTAATGCCATACCTGGAGTGGTCCGTCCTCAAGAACCCCTATGGAAGCGACCACTTCCCAATTATGTTGAACTCAACGAAACGAGATGGATGCTTGTCACCACCTCCTCGATGGAACATGGACTCGGCGAACTGGGAACTGTTCCGAGAGCTAACACACTTAGGCCGTGATGACATTGTTGCTCTTAACGTGGACGACGCCGTAGCATATCTAACTGGTTTTATTATTGACGCTGCTACAAAATGTATTAAACAAACTAGTGGACTGGCTCAGAAGCGCCGCATTCCTTGGTGGAACGAAGAATGTCGTAAAGCCCGCAAAAATCAAAACAAAGCTTGGGGATTGCTTCGCGATTCTCCTACTGCCGAAAATCTTATTAATTTCAAACAGGTTAAATCGCAAGGCAGAAGGACACGTCGACGTGCAAAGAGAGAGAGTTGGGAAAGGTACATTTCTGGAATAAATTCCTACACAGACGAGGCAAAAGTATGGAACAGGGTGAATAAATTAAAGGGCCGTGAGACGAACCCGCTGCCCTTAGTGAGTACCCAAGGAGATGGCCTGGAGAATCAGGCAAACTGTCTGGGCGAACACTTTGAATATGTCTCCAGTGCATCTCATTATACACAAACATTCCTGAGGTTCAAAGAACGCGCAGAGCGACAGCCCCTCGATCGGAAATGTGCCCGAAATGAACATTACAACTGCCCGTTCAGTTTAGCTGAACTTAAAGCTTCTCTTGCTTGTTGCAACGGTTCGGCACCAGGTGCTGACCGTATCATGTATGAAATGATCAAGCACCTACACCCTGAAACACAAAAGACACTTCTCTCTCTTTTTAATGTCATGTGGGCTGCTGGTTCCATTCCATCTTCTTGGAAAGAGGCTATAGTAATCCCCATACTTAAACAGGGCAAGGACCCGTCCTTACCTAGTAGCTACAGACCCATTGCTTTGACAAGCTGTCTGTGCAAGCTCTTCGAAAAGATGATTAACCGGCGCCTAATCTGTGTCCTAGAAAGCAACGGAATACTAGATCCTTACCAATGTGGCTTCCGGGAAGGTAGGTCGACTACAGACCACCTTGTCCGCATCGAGGCAATCATAAGGGATGCCTTTATACACAAACAGTTTTTTCTCTCCGTATTTCTTGATTTAGAGAAGGCATATGACACCACATGGCGCTTCGGTATTATCCGAGACCTTTCCGCTATGGGTGTCCGCGGCAACATGTTGAGTACTCTGCAAAGCTACCTTTCTAACCGTACCTTTCGTGTAAGGGTGGGCCAGGCCTTGTCTAGGTCTTTCACCCAGGAAACTGGTGTCCCGCAGGGCGGTGTGCTTAGCTGTACACTGTTTATTGTGAAAATGAATTCTCTACGCGCGGCTATTCCACGAACGATGTTCTACTCTGTATATGTAGATGATGTCCAGATTGGTTTTAAATCGTGCAACTTTGCTGTCTGCGAACGACATGTCCAGCATGGCTTAAATAAAGTGGCTAAATGGGCTGATGAAAACGGTTTTAGGTTGAGCCCACAGAAAAGCACATGCGTCCTTTTCACTAATAAGAGAGGAATAGTACCAGACCCTGCTATTGAGCTGTCTGGTACCACATTACCTGTAAGCAAAGAGCACAAGTTTCTAGGCATCATATTGGACTCAAAACTCACATTCGTTCCGCACATCAAATATTTGAAGGCTAAGTGCCTGAAAACAATGAACTTATTGAAGCTGCTGTCGCGTACAACATGGGGCAGTGACAGGAAATGCATTTTGAACTTGTACAGGTGCCTTGTCGGCTCACGACTTGACTACGGGGCGATAGTTTACCAGTCTGCTGCACCCAGCGCTTTAAAAATGTTGGATCCTGTTCACCATTTAGGAATCCGCCTCGCGACTGGGGCCTTCAGGACAAGCCCCGTACAAAGCCTTTATGTGGAAGCGAACGTGTGGTCGCTCCACCTTCAGAGGACTTATGCCAGCTTTACATATTTCCTTAAAATAAATTCAAACCGTACACATCCTACCTATTTTACCATAAACGATACCACATCTGCCACACTATTTAATAATCGACCAACAGCGAAGCAGCCCTTCTCGCTACGCGTGAGAAAGCTCAGTGAAGAAATGGGTGCTGCACTACTTGAACATTGCCTAATGCCTCCAGCGAAGCTGCTACCGCCGTGGCAGTGGCAGCTGGTTGAATGTGACACATCGTTTATTGAAGTCACAAAACACGCGCCAGATGCACACATTCAAATGCACTTTTTAGAACTAAAGTCAAAATACTCTTGCCCTGAATTTTACACAGACGCATCAAAGTCACATGCTGGCGTTTCCTATGCGGCAGTCGGTCCGTCCTTCTTGGAATCCGATGTACTTTATCCCCACACAAGCATCTTTACGGCAGAGGCCTATGCAGTACTATCGGCGGTGAAACACATTGATAGATTGAAACTCCAAAAGGCTGTAATATTTACCGACTCTTTAAGCGTTGTTAAAGCGTTAATGATGCCGCAAAAACATAAACACCCTGTAATTATGAACCTCTACTCACTGATCTGCTCTGTTTATGCATCTAAACAACAAATCATAATATGCTGGGTGCCTGGGCATAGAGACATCGAGGGTAATGTTCTTGCCGATCAAATGGCCACATCAATAACATCGCACGCTATTAATCCTACCGCTGCTGTCCCTGTAACAGATTTGAAACCTTTCTTGCGGAAGAAACTGCGAAGCTACTGGCAACGTTTGTGGGATGCGCAAACAAATAATAAGCTTCACTTGATTAAGCCACAGTTAGGTTTCTGGCCCTCTGCATCAAAAACACGGCGAACTGATGTCCTATTCTGTCGCCTCAGAATAGGACACACATATGGTACCCACAATTTTCTATTGAATGGTAATGATCCTCCAACCTGTGGTAGATGTGGCGAGAGGCTCACCGTTCTTCACGTCCTCCTGGAATGTAGGGAAGCCGAGAGAGAGAGGAAGAAACATTTTCCTCTGGCATACCGCTGTTCTATCCCTCTTCATCCTGCTATGTTTCTTGGCAAAGAACCGCTTTTCACTACCAAAGCAGTCCTCGCTTTTTTGAATGATGTTGTCTTGCATGTTATCAGCCCAAGAAATACGTAATGCATCCTCTCTCAAGAGGATGCCACTGTGATAATCTTAGTATATCATCAATCTTTCACAATGCATCCCTCGTATCCATAGCACACTTCATTAGTCATTGCCATATTCTTAGTACCTATAGATTTTACGCATTTTACAGCGACTATTTTAGGCCTCTTTACAGCCATGCCACATCTGTTTTATCCACACCTTCTAATTCACCATTCATGTACCACTGACACGTCATTATCATCGCCTTGGCGCTCTTTGGCCGCATCTGGCCCTTGCGCCAAAAAACTCCAACAATCATCATCATCATCACCGTTGCTGAATTCAGAGCCGCATTAAACTCATGTACTAAGTCTGCACCTGGAGCTGACAGAATACATTATGAAATGATAAAGAACATGCACCTGGAGGCACAATTCGTTCTTCTTTCTCTCTTCAATAGTATCTGGGCTACAGGAAACCTACCTTGTAGCTGGAAGCAAGCAATCGTAGTCCCAGTCCTCAAAGAAGGAAAGGAACGTTCTCTAGTAAACAGTTACAGGCCAATAGCTTTGACAAGCTGTCTAGGCAAGTTATTCGAAAAAATGGTAAATCGGCGTCTTGTGCACTTACTAGAAAGCAATAAGCTCCTTGACCCATACCAGTGTGGCTTCAGGGATGGAAGATCGACAACTGACCATCTTGTGCGCCTTGAAGTAAACATAAGAGATGCAATCGTACACAAGCAGTTTTTTCTTTCGGTGTTCCTGGATATGGAAAAAGCATACGATACCACATGGCGCTACGGAATTTTACGAGATTTGTCGACAATGGGCATCAGAGGCAACATGCTAAATGTCATTGAAAACTACCTGTCAGACCGCACCTTTCGTGTGAGAGTCGGTAATACAATATCTAAGCAATTCATTCAAGAGACGGGCGTGCCTCAAGGGGGTGTTCTAAGCTGCACCCTGTTTATCGTTAAAATGAACTCCCTGCGTGCATCAATACCACCAGCAATATCATATTCAGTATATGTAGATGATATACAGATTGGCTACAAATCATGTAGCTTAGGGATCTGTGAGAGGCAGGTTCAACTTGCACTGAGGAAACTGTGTACATGGGCCGATCACAATGGATTTAAATTTAACTCACAAAAGAGTACATGCATGTTATTCTCTAGGAAAAGAGGCATATCTGTTGATCCAAATATACATCTAAGTGGACAGCAACTTGCAGTTAGTACGGAACACAAATTCTTAGGCATTATACTTGATACAAAATTAACATTCATTCCACATCTGAAGTATCTTAAAGGAAAGTGCCTCAAAGCAATGAAGATAATAAAGATTTTATCCCATACCACTTGGGGAAGCGACAGAAAGTGTCTTATGAACTTGTACAGAAGTCTCGTGAGATCTCGGCTAGATTATGGCGCGCCAATATACCAGTCGGCTACACACAGCGCGCTTAGAACCCTTGACTCGGTACATCACTTGGGCATCCGTCTGGCAACTGGCGCATTTAGAACCAGTCCAGTGGAGAGCCTTTACGTCGAGGCAAATGAATGGTCACTACACCTGCAGAGGTCATACATTAGCTTTATCTACTTCTTAAAGACACAAGCTGATCCGGAACACCCTTGTAACCGTGTAGTAAATGACACGTCAACCGAAACCTTATTTGCACATAAGCCAACAGTGCAAAAGCCATTTTCTCTGCGAATAAGGCAACTCTTTAAAGACATGGATATCCCCGTACTGAGCACCACAGTAAATCTGCAGAATAGACTACCACCGCCATGGGAGTGGCGATGCATAGACTGCGATACATCGTTCATGGATGTAACTAAACAAGGCCCACAACTACATTGTACACAGCCACTTCCTTGAACTACAGGCGAAGTACTCTTGCGCGGAATACTATACAGATGCGTCAAAGTCCGTAGCCGGTGTATCTTATGCAGCCTTAGGCCCATCCTGCTCAATATCTGGAGTGTTAAACAGGAACACAAGCATCTTTACAGCTGAAACGTACGCAATCATGTCAGCAGTCAAGCAAATTAGACAGATAAGCCTCAACAAGGCAATAATCTATACAGACTCTTTCAGTGTTATCAAAGCCCTAAGGTCTCTTCAGAAACACAAAAATCCAGTTCTCACAAATCTATACTGGTTGTTATGTGCAGCTTATGCATCCGGTCAGCACATTATCATATGTTGGGTACCCGGCCATAGAGGCATCGAAGGCAATGAACTAGCTGACAAAAGCGCTGCCTCTGCTATCACCGAAAACCAGCAAACGACAACAAGCACCCCATATACTGACCTGAAACCTAGGTTACGCACGAAATTGAGAATGCACTGGCAGAAGGGATGGGACGGAGAAATATCCAACAAGCTTCATGTGATTCAGCCGCAAATAAGTACCGCATTTGTTGAGAGAAAAGTAAGATGGAAAGATGTATTACTATGCAGATTGAGAATAAGGCACACGTACGCAACCCACTCCTACCTCCTCACGGGTGGTGATCCCCCTGTTTGTGAGAGGTGTGGCGAGACTTACACAGTACTTCACGTACTTATAGAGTGTAAACAAATGGAATGTGAAAGAATGAAGCATTTTAAGTAAATATATAAATACTGCGTACCGATGCACCCATCCCAGTTTCTCGGTATCAAACCTCTTTTTACAACAGATAGAGTTATCGCGTTCCTAAAAGATATTAGCTTCACTGGCGTGGTATACCGAAAAGAATAGAAGATTATATATAAGCCACCCTGCAGGTTCACACTTCGTGTGAGTGTGGATGCTGGGAATAGGTGGCTTGGAATGTCTGCAATTTCTCAGCCCCTGCTGAAGCAGGAGTCATGGACTGAGGCTGCACGACAGGAATTAGTTTTCTTCCTCTGAGCACCTAGCCGCAATCATATTTTAACTCAACTTTATGTATGCACCACTCTTTAAATACTGTACTACATAACGGATGTATTTACTTAACTTCTTCGCACAATCATCATGCATTGACAATACCCACATGTCTACCGTTATCATTTACAGCGTTCTCTAGTACAGCTTATGCAGGTATGTCTTCCCGAAGTATATTGCAAATAATCGTACACTGGGTTGTATTTTTTTAACACTTTAAAGTAGTTAGATTCGTCATGGCGCTCTTTGGCCAAACTTGGCCCTTGCGCCAGAAAAACCTACAAATAATCATCATCATCAGAACTGCCGAGGCCGCCAAACGTGTGCGAAATGCAGTGCTCATGAACACTCATCTGAGTCTTGTGAAAATTCGCTACATTGTGTGAACTGTGATGGAGAGCATGCCGCATATTCGCGGTCGTGCCCATCTTGGAAAAAAGAAAAGGAAATTGTAACAATTAAAGTAAAGGAAAATCTAACATTCAAGGAGGCACGCAGGCGGGTATCCTACCTGCCGAAAAACACCTTTGCCGATGTGGCGCGTCAGGGGGCAGCGACACAGCGGCTTCCGGCGGCTGTCCGGCACACACACAGTGAGCCGGCAGTGACGCCATCCGCCCCTCCCCCCCCCCCCCCCCCCCCGGCGGCTGCAGCTAGCGCTGCTCC
>NC_051155.1:54607804-54646958 GCF_013339745.2 Dermacentor silvarum
TCTCGTTTATACTCTACGCTGCTTATATTGTATGCACCGAATACACCTCCGCGTTAAGGACAACCCAAGTGGCGACGTAGAGGTAAACAGCTCAGCCACTGCTTGGTACTCAATTTTTCGGAGCGCTTCCGCTTGTATTTATCGAAGCGTCCTAAAAAATGGCACGGCGTTCTATCGGAAACGTACTTTCGTCATGACAGTTTCACAAGGGATAAATTCTCATACAACGCTTCAAAGGGCCGAATAAACAAGCGCGCGCATTGATTCTAATGCGGCTGCAGCGAGCCACTGGAGGGTTCAGCGCCGCGCCGACCCGGTGAGGGGGAGAAATCCGAGGAGAATTGAGGAGGAAAGCGCGCGCGAGGGGGAGAGTGTCGCTACTTTCTAACATCAAGGGGCTTTATTTTGCCGCATTCGGCTGTAGCGCCCTCTGGTCACTGTACGGAACCTATAGAAGAAACAAAGCACTACGAGCAGTTAGAATGTGGCCAATCCCCTTTCGGATACGAGACAAGAGGCACCGAACGGGCACTCCGCAAAGAGCTACTTCGTCTACTTCGCTACTCGAGATTCAGCTAGCTAGCTGCACGTCGTCTTCTTCCTTCACACCGCTTGGATGCCCCACATACTGTTGAGGCGTAAACCCAGAACGCACGTAAGAGTGTCACAATATTATCCTCCAAGCGTTTGCCTGCTATGGACCCATTCTGTACTCACCCCAGTACATCATTTTTTTTGCCACCCACTTCGACAGTTCATTGCCATTCTATATATCACCGACGCTACTGTAACTTGCCTGCACGAGCTCGTCTTGTCCTTATCACCTTTGCTTACCCGTGGACGGGTAATCAAAGGTGATAAGGACAAGGCGCGGACTAGCGCCAAGTCCGCGCGTGGCGCTTGTGTGAATATATATTTTGTAAAGATTGTCTAAACATATACGACGCGAGTTTAATTTCTTCGTGCGTCGGATAAATATTTAATAATCCCTCGATCAGTCAATAGCACACATATCCATTGGCCCAAGTTGGCGTCGCAGAGGTTCACTGAAGATCGGCGCTTACCAAGCGGCACATACCCACTGGTCCCATTGGCGTCAAAGATTCACTGAAGAACGGTACATACCCAGTAACTCATATGCACCAACACAAGTTGGGCCGATGGTTGGTTTCAAACTGTGCTCCCTTAGCACAGCTGCGCGATGCTGTAATCACTAGACCATGGACCAGTAACCCTGTAGTTGGCGGGAAAACGGTTAAAGACCCAGCCCGACAGAAAGTTAGGCAGAAACATATAGTCGTCTAAAGTGTGCGTGAAGTTCCCAAAGAATGCTAATCGCAACAAAGCTCTGCTAGCGTTGGTACAAAAGTTGTTCGCTTTAATAAGTCATTCGGATCCAAATTAGGCCTCATTAAGTTCGATTATTCTCTTTATAAGCATTTCTACATACAGGAAAGCTGAGGTGATTATTGCTGACATCATTTGATAGAACAACTGCTGGTCCTCTACATATATACAAATAGTGTCCACAGAGTCTCTAGGCTAAAGCCTGTGATGTTCTAAACTCAGCGAAACCGATGAACTCCCATTTCTTGGGCGTGTTGTGTCTGGCGGTCCTTCGGGACAAAGGAGGCCCGGCGCCGACTGTGACGCGCCAACCTGGCGCCCCTTTCTCGCGGCCGAGGAGCGTCACTTGGGACTGAGGGATTAGCAGTTAGTCTCCAGGCTGCCTCATGCGTCGCTAAACGGCAACGTCGCCCCTTGGTGCGGTTCCGTGAATTACCAGCGCCGCCCGAACTACGACGAGGCCCGGCGGCAATACTACAATTGCTAGTAGGTACAGCGTTTGACCACTGGCGCCACGCTGCGCCGCTCGCGCGTAGCGCGTTTCTAGGTGGTTTCTGTCGCCGAGGGCGCTCGAACGCAATCATATGGTTCGCATGAATGCAACCCTTGGAAGTGTGCCTGTATGGCTGAGTGGCTACGGCGCTCGCTTTGAGATCATGCGTACGCTGGTTCAAATCCCGCTTGCGCTGCAATTTTTTTTTCTTAATATCACGCTTTTCTTTTTCTTTTTTTGCCAGCGTGGTCGTTTGATCCCCGGTGCCACGGCGGCAGCCGTGGTACCGGGCGCCGACGCGAAGCGGCGGCGGCCCGGCGCCGACTGGGACGCGCCAACCTGGCGCCCCTTTCGAGACAGCCACCGCCCTTTCGGGGGTGAGCAGGCCAGACTGGACGCGGAGCCCGGTGGGAAACGATGACACATCACGTGCAGGATATGGCCACCAGCTGATATGGCCATCTGTGTGATACTCATTGAACTCCCTCCACGAGTGAAAGGGGGAAATTAGCTGGTTTAAAAAGGGGAGCTTGAGTGTTGGAAAGCGCGCTCGGACATGCAACGACATCGCATGTAGTAAGCTCCGATGACCATGGAGCCCATATTTGTTTGAAACCATGTACATATGTATATAAAACGTTTTGCTCTCAACTCTCTGGATAACCCCTTCTCCCGGCACTTGGCACGACACTACACATGACTCATTCGTGGCCGCTCGGACGCTCGGACTTCGCAACAGGCTGCAGTGACGGTATTTTATGTTTGGCAAGTGTTTCAGTGGGACAGCGCATGCAAGGGTGTGACGCGCACCGCCTGAACTTGGGCGGTTTGGCACTTTTTGAAAATTTGGTGCTGCCATGCGCTGACCGTCCTCTCATTCTACTTTGGGGTCTGCATTCAGTGGTCTAGATGTCGTTCCAATGTTTCCAGGTGGTACCACTCAGGCTGCGTTCAAAAGCTTGAAGCTTTTCAACGACGGTCACGTTGCAGTATTTTCAGTAAAGATATTTCTTAGCCCTAGAAGCATCCGGGCGTCCAAAGGAACGCACAGACGGGAACGCGTGTGCGAGTTCGCCATGCAAATCTACAAATTCACTGAAACAAGACACAAATCAACGGCATAAAGAAGTGCAGTCTCACAACTAGCGTTTATTTACAATTTGCAGATTAATGTTACTCGCTTCGACAAACATGCTTTTGATGTTCATCAAATATACAGACTTACGAACTTATGTTACGAGGGGGCTTGTGATTTCAGCTTTATCACAGATGTAAATAAACCGCATGTTCACTTACACAGGAACTTAGTTACTTTGTTTTAGTTGTGAGGAATTAATCTTTAACTGCTGCGTTGAAATAGTAAATGATCAGTAAATGACTAAGATATATAAGTACTTGAGAAGCGACATAGTGAACTTCAATAATAAAAAACACCAACTCATACTTTTGCTAATTTTCGATTAGCTGACTGCCACTCATGCAACAGAAGTCACAAACAAGCGCGAAAGGGGGAAAGCCACTCTTTAATTGAAGGTCCAATCTTCGATCGCGACCTTTGCCGCCACGGGATAACTTCTGGAATGGCACTTTGCCATTTCTGAAGATGAGTGACCCACTTGTAAAGGGAGCGTACTCGCTGACGTTTGTCAGGAGTGCGGTTCTCTTTATAACCGTGTTGACACTGGCGCACTTACCAAGTTCTCGGCGGACCGCACCAAACACATTTAGGGCAACCAACTTCGCCTCCTTCGAAAAATGGGATAACTTTTAGATGTAACGCCTCGGTGACTCACTGGACGCCATTTGTGGTGTACACACACGACGGACGACACGGCGGACACGGATTCCGCCGTCCGTCTGGCTGCGAAGTGCATCCAGACGACGAACGGAGAGCGCAAATTCGAGCAGACGACAACGCCAGAGTCGAAAACATGGCGGTACCGCCCGAAGCGAGTGTCTTCCGCCTCGAACCTATGAAGTCGTCGTCGTGCGCTGTGTGGCCCGCAAGTTCCAAACTGACGCTTGTATTTGCTTCAGTTTTGTGTCCTGACGCTTCAACAGCAACGGTTTCGTAACTATATTGCGCTATTTCCAAGAACCATTACCAAATTATAGGCGCATTAGGCTTAGCAGGCGTAGCAAAAGCAATACCTGATCTTGCAAATAACGAAAAACGTACAGCTGCCCAAATCTTTATCTAGCGTGCGCAAGCGGCGACTTTCGGTGCGCCAGCACCTTAAATTAAGAACAAACTTACAAATGAGTATGCTATCTACGTTCACAAAGCTTGTGAAGATAGCATAGTCATTTGAAAGTTTGTTCCTAATTTAAGGTGCTGGCGCACAGAAAGTCGCCGCTCGCGCACGCTAGTTAACGATTTGGGCAGCTGTACCTGATGCTCTGTCCTCAGCGAGAGATAAAAGAAACCGATGGTTGATTTCACCAATTAGTTATTGCTGTTGGCGCACTGCACGAGTAGCAAGCGCAAGTTCGGGCCGAAGCGGGCGGTCCGTTCTGCGTGGGTGCTGCCATGCTGATTTGTAACCAGAGTTGCTGGCACTTACCGATACAACGTTTAAAGGGATACGACACACATGCTAAGTGGAATAAACGTATTATCTATCTTTGTGACGTGACACGTGCCAAAAAAAGCGCGGATGTCTTAACTCTGCCAATTACAAGGCCGTTACTTATGCAACCATGTTTTGCTGCGCAAGCATGCGGCTTGCTTACACCTCGTAGCTTTGAGAATAAAAACTTTGCTCAAGTAGTGCTCAACGGTAGTGGCGACATGGAGTATAGATGGCGAAGTTTTTAGGAAGAAAAAAATATTATGAACATTGTATACAAAAATGCTATAATAAAAACAAATGCAGCATACTTGATTAACTCGAGCAGGCTTGTTCAAAGGGGATGCCAAAAATTTGTAGTCATCGTCATCAAAGCGTGAGAGAGTAACCCTGCTGCATACACCTGTCACACATGACGCGTCTCTTCGGCGGCAATACTGAGTGTCGCTGCATTGCTTCGATGCTAATCGCATTAACATCGGCATTGATCATGAGATGGGTTCTGCCGGAATTTTTCTCCTGATAACCGTGGTGATAACGCCTTGATGTTACAAAGCATTAGAAAGTAAACCGCCACGCCACGAACCACGATAACGTTTGACACCGTAATTCAATAAAGTACTCGCAAGTCTAACATGTGAATGACCCCGGAAGACTTCGTAAAAAGTTTTTATTCTTTCGTCAATCGTATTGCGCCGCGAATTGACGATGCATCTAATACCGTTGTCTCAAACTAATTTGATGCCGTTTTCTAATCACAAACTCCAATTTTCATGACCTCACTGCATACTAAGATTGATTTGAAACTGCATGAGTCCCAAACAAACATAAATTAGATTTTGCACAAAACATCCATTAAACAGCTTGACTACACCTAGCCCCATCCGGGTGACAGTAGCCGAGAATTGCCGTTGGTTGATGAATTGCTCGACAAGAGTCGCCACGTGGGTTTGTGGGTACGATATCATGAGATATTTTAGTAGCGCAAGCAGGAACACGCACGCAAGGCAACGCAGATTCACACACACACAGCACATTTATGCTGGACGTCACAGTGACACACTACGCAAGTGCACTTACAAGGTACTATACGGGTGCACGTACTTTCCAATAAACTTAAACACTGAACAGGAAATGTTAAACGTGACAAAAAATATTGTCCAGCAAACACTGCAACAAATCTGCAAATTTGAGAAGGATTAACAACCAGGACTGGCTTACATGAATGCAACGGCTATAAAGTGACACGTATAGACAAAAGAAAATAATAAACACAACAAACGATTTGAGTTCTCAAACTTAGGAGTAATTACAACAGTAAGAAAATGCATCGTGAAATTAAGAACTTAAAGGATAGGACATAATAAACACTACATTTTACTTCTGCTTCCGTTAACGCAAAACGCGCTCTAATTGCGACCTTTTGGTGCCCATAAACGTTGTTATGTAATCCAAATCATATGTGCCCTCTAAGAAACCTACATACTCGTGCAAAGAAAGGAAATTACAGATCATGACCTTGGGCCTTTTTTCAGAAAGATCACCGCACAAATTTCATAAAAAAACAACAACAAGAATGTGTTTTTGAAATAGGTCGCTACCAGCCTAAGGACACTGCGTGGGAGTTGAAACGGTCCACCAGCGTTCTTTGCCAAACTATTACTTATGGTTAGGAGCAGCAAAATGCTTGCAATCACGTTTACCGTCTCCCGCAGAAATGTACGCGCTCGCGCAGGAAATGTGAAATGCGTTTCACGGGAAACGCACGTTTTTCGTGATAAACTATGAGTCGGAATAACAAAAGGCACCGTAGTTTTGAAAGAAGTGGAAGCAAAGCGAGGAGTAATGAAACAACAGGTTTGATTGCGTGTTTCGCGTAAGCAACAATTTCACACTCGTCGTTGACGAGAGTATAAAAGCTAGCCGGGTTCGGCAAGGAGCCAGCAGAAGACATTCGCCATCGCCCCAGCGTCGTTTGGTCTAGAACAACGTCTCTGCGCAAAAGTGGGGGCTTCACAAGATTCGAAATGTTTCCAGTGGTGAGAGAAAAAGTGGTGCTCTTTATCCGTCAACGAACCCGCTCAGCAGTGTCCACTGATAGCTCAGTTTTTTTTTTCTTGGTTATAATGCTTGAATGTGTGCGCGGATACGCAGGGCATTATACTTTTTGTATGTACCATTCTGTGCTAAGTCTTTACGTTCAATAATTCCAGTACAGCAACATGCATTGCGAGTTAGATATAAGCAATTTATCCAACAGCGCCGTCACTATTGTTTCTACGCCCTCTGTACATGTATGTACAGCTGTTTTGTCATTGCCCAAACGGAGAAGTGCGGAAGCACACTTGAATATAGACAGATGATGGTGGGAATTCCAGGCGTGCAGAGCGCGGGAAGCTCTTATCGCAATGAGCTATTATGTTCTACTTATGTGCTGTAGCAATGTTTCCGCACATATATTCATAACTTGTGCATTTTTGTTGTTATTTCGGAACAAACGATTATGCAACACCTATTTTTAACCTATCACGGGAACACGTCTTCACGAGACACCTCCGTGAGAGTGGCCTTCCCCATTCTATGTCTTCCAGCTTTCCTCTAAATGTCGACCGTCGTGTAACTGCGCCGGTTTAAGAGGCCATAGTTGTCGCGGAAAGATGAATGTTTTCGGTGCGTCAAGCCCTTGGTAATTAAGATCTTGATGTCGAAAGTATCCGCGATGCGACCATTTCCTTCATCATAAAACTACCTCTCGTACTCTTTTGCTTGATGATGATTTGGTTTTATTGGCGCAAGGGCCAGTTATCGCCAAAGAGCGCCACACACATGATACATTGAGTTAACAATGTTTAATGAAGTCTAAGATGCACCATGGCTGTAGAGGGGCCTAAAATCAATCACTGTGTGAGTGCGTCAAATATGCTATGCTATGTATGCTATGACCATAAAATATGTACAAGGCGAAGTGAATAGAAGATAAAAATGTAAAAGTATGGAAGTAGTACTGATGCCTTACCCGGGTCCTTGAGCGCAAGAACCTGAAGGCACGTGCTCCTAATACTACTTCCGCAGCAGCAGCCTCTGATAAGAGGCCGTGCTACGGATAACTTGGATGTATGACATTCAGTACGCCTGCATCCTTTAAGAAAGATAAGGTTGATTTAACGTCTAAGAGCGGTTCGTTACCTACGAACATTGCTGGATGTAATGAAACTTGTTCAGGGCGTAGTAAATAAAAGTGTTTTTTCTTTCTTTGAGTCTCCAGTGCACGACTTTCGATTAAAACGTGAAGGACAGTTAACGTAGCGCCACATTTACCACAGACAGGTGGCTCATCACCTATCAACAAGTATGAGTGTGTACCGAAAGTGTGGCCGATTTTAATACGACAAAAACAACCTCGCTTTGCCGTATTTTTGTTATAGGCAGCCAATATCCTAGGTTGGGCTTAATGATGTGGAGTTTATTGAGTGTTTTGCTGTCCCACATGCTTTGCCAATATCTCCTCAGTTCCTTCCGGAGGTAAGGTTTGAAATCTGTGGCGGGCATTGCTAAGCAATAGAAGGACTCTTTTGCTTGATCTAGAATTGATGAGCCACGCGTATTTCTTATAACGATCATACAGCAGTCTTCTTATGGAAAGTAGCGATATCCACTTTTGCTGCTCCACAAGGTTCATATTGTCTCCTTCGAACGCAAGGTACAAGTGCTGCTTCTCTGGCTCATTGGTGAAGCGTTCACTCAACACCACAACCAACCGACTCGAGCCGCGCAACAAGGTGTCGACTATCGCAACTACCTTGCTGCTGTGGCCCCTTACGCAGGAGGATACGACGCCTACGCCTCCGTGAGTGCAAACAACGCCGTCTGTACAGCCACTCCGCAATAATATTTGGAGGAACGGTGCTTTTAGACTTGTGGACGGAAACGCGCAAATTCATGGACGGAGACACGCTGCCCAGTGAAAGTAACCTTTCATGTTCGCATGACCTATCCGGATAAATTCATTAGCACAGCTCATGGTGGCGTTTTATCCTGACGGTGTGATCTCAAACTTATTCAACAAATTAAAAATACAAATCGTAATAAGTGCTCATGACGGATTGTGGAGACCACGAACTGGAGTTGTGTCGCTTAGCAGCGATGCACATTAAAGAAAAAGAAAGCATTAGCACTGGCTATAATCCCGTCATACTTTTTCTTCGGCACCTCTTTCGCTTACATCTAACTCATGGTTTCTAATGTAAGCAAGTACCGATTCATGGAGGATGCCTTTTCATAGTATTGCAGAACTTGAACGCCCCTACAGATAATATTTACGCCGTCTCGAAAAGTAACTTTACCTTCCTATACAGGGTTCACAAGGATTTCACTGCGTAACGTCAAATACTACACGCTTGAAGAATAAGGAGACTCGAGGGCTGGATTTTTTGTTATCCACAGCCATAGAAGGAAACAGTCAGTGAATGCCAGTGAATGTTACCTTACGTACGGTTTTGCAACATCACCGAAACTATTAGTGTTGTTCTCTCTAGCTTTTCCAGACTCCCGCGCAATACAGTCTCGGCTACGATACGGCGGGCGTGTTCAACGATCGGCAGTTCGGCACAGGACAGGGCGGCTCTGACCTTGTCAATTTCGGCTTGTATGGCTACCCGGGCGCCAACGGCCTTTACCGCCAGATGAACTACGTGGACGCCGCACAAGGCTTCCGGGCCACCGCGGGCAGCAGCGAGCCGGGCAGATCTGCTCGTGTCAGTGGTAACACAGTTTTCAACGCGCAGCCCACCGTACTCCCTGTTCCTACAGTATACGCTCAAGAGGATGCAGCTGCAGCCTACGGCGGAAATACAGCGGCACCTAACGCCGGAAGCTACAGCAGTTACGGGCGACCAGCACCAGAGCCGTACGCACTCGCTGCTAACGCTTTCGAGTACGCTCGGCACGGACGCTACGGCTTTGGATTCAATGAGGCGGCTCTCGATGGACAAACTTACGGCAGCTTTGCTCCCTATGGTCCCGCCGGCTACGCTGCTGGCTACGCCCCCGGTACTAATGGGGCATCTACCGGATACGGAAACCAGCCTTCCTCCCATCGGGGCTACGCTGCCGACTACACTCCCAGTGCTAATGGGGCATCCACCGGGTACAGAAACCGGCCTTACGCCCATCAGGCTTCGCGCGGCATGGCCACTGAGAGGAGCACGGGAAACAAGTAGCACGGAAACTGTGGTCAGTTGACGACCCGAATGTACTGTAACTGGTACATACTACTTCAAGAAAAAAAGAAATAAAAACGAACTTGTCTAAAGCACATGCTTAATAGAACATTGTTGTGGTGGCTCTTGTGAAGTATCTACAGTACCAACTTGCGTTGAAAAATTCAGCGTACAAAACATGATCCAGGCGGTCATCATGACTATCTCGTCATCAATATAACTGCCGGCAATAGCCTCGACCGAATGATGTACTATTATCTTATGTGTGTGCCAGCAGGCAGGAAGCAATGGCACGAAAATTATGAAGTGAGTGAGGACAAAGTTGGAAAGTGCTACCCATCTCCACTTCGTCCTTTCTTTGTGTTTATCGTAGCGCTGCTGGCAGCTGTAAAGTCAGGAACCAATTAGCTCCGCTTCAGCAGCTTTTGACTCAGGTAGCCCCGGTTCTGCGTGGAATGACCCTAGCAAATACCCTGTAAGTTTTCCTTACACTGAGAAGCACAGGAGCTCCTACCAAACCAACACAGGAACGGCTTCGGATTAATTTTGATCATCGGTTGATATATAAAGCACTTGTTGCCTTATTTTCAAAGTTTTAGCATCACACCGTACTTTTTGGACGTTAAAAATTGGGGAATAAACTGCAATTTAACATTAAACTAAAACATAAATAACCGAGAAAGTGGATGGGAACACAGCGCCGCGGTAGCTCAATTGGTAAGAGCACCGCACGCGTAATGCGAAGACGTGGGATCATGCCCCACCTGCGGCAAGTTGTTTTTTCATCCACTTTCATTTGCATTAATTTATCATTTCTTTATGTCACTTAGTGTGTGCAAGTAATTTCCCCTGTTTTCCTTGTTGTCTGTGTTTGTGGGCTTCTTATCATATGATCACTAAAAATCGGGCCTCTCGGTTCCGTTTCTTCTCGCGCGTTCACACACACACACACACACACACACACACATATATATATATATATATATATATATATATATATATATATATGTCAGCACAACCTGCTGACACGGTGTAACATATATATATATATATATATATATATATATATATATATATATATATATATATATATATATATATTGTTACACCGTGTCACTGCCAGTGAAAAGTGAGGCAAACGAGAGAAGAGAACGAAAAGACGACGTTGCTCGTATACGATTGACACCAGCCAGCATAGCCCAAGGAGCTACATCTTTGTGCCTCAATCATTAAACGCCCCCTTAACCCTCTCCCGAAGCCGTAACAGATTGGTGGACGGTGCTGGGTAATACGAGCCCAACGATGGAAGCTCTACTCCCTGGTCTTCGCCGCAGACGCCGCCTTGCCGGACTTCCGCCTTCGCCGATCGAGATGATGTCCCAACTCCAGACCTCTGATGCATCGGGGGCAACTCCTACGGCTCCTACGGGTCCCTGGCCGTACTACCGAGTGCCGCCAAACTTTGGTTGGACCTCAGGGGAAGACGTTGACGAGTGGCTCAAGAACTATAACCGGGTGAGCAGAAGCAACGGCTGGGACTCGGCAGCGCTGCTCAGTCATGTTGTATTTTCACTGACGAACACTGCTCTCACGTGGTATGAAAACCACGAGGACATGTTCACCACTTGGGATCGTTTTGTTGAGGAAGTAGTGTAGTGCTTCGGCGATTCTAACGCGAAGAAGCGAGCGGAGCAGACATTGGCTCAGAGGGCACAGCTTCCAGGGGAGACATGCACCACATATATAGAAGAAATTTTGAAGCTGTGCAAGATAGTGAATCCTAGGATGACTGAGGACAAGGCTGGACGCGTTCTGAAGGGAATAGCCGAAGACGTATACAACTTCTTGATTGGCAAAGGAAACCTGAACTCCGTGTCTGACGTGATGCAGCACTGTCGCACATTTGAAACGCTGAAGGTGCGACGGATAGCTCCGAAATTTGGCCGTCTGTCAAACGTGCCAACAGTGGCTAGTGTCGACACTATGTCGCTTAATAACCTCTTTTCGGCAATACGCCAGATTGTACGGGAATAATTGCTTCGCTGTCAGCAAATCTGTCATATTGCCCCAGCGCCTTTCAGGACGGCTGTGCAAGATAGAGAGCACGCGCGCGAACGCCAGCCGCTCCGGCCCCATGGGAGCCATCAGTTAATGTAGCAGACGTCGATGAATGCCAAGGTACACTGCGATCACTTGAGTTCTCCGATCGGACACCCTCCAATTACGAGCGGCGTTTTCGCTCGCCTCGTTTCACTCAACGAACGTCGGCTGGCTACCGTCCCCATGAAGAGCGATACTGCTACCCAATGCCTTCTGACAGGAGTGGTCACTCCGAGCTGCCACGGGTGTCTCGACCTCCGCCGGTGTGTTACAGCTGCGGCGTCCCGGTTCACATCTCGCGATTTTGCAACAACCCCCCTACATACCAGCGAGATCCATTGCTCATGTCTCCCCAGCCTTCTCGACCACCCGTTCTCTACGCCACGGCCACCACTGCACGCCCACCAGATTACGCTACCCCTCACCGGCCTCTGATCGAAGCTTAACGCCGCCACCAGCTCCACGTGCTCGACGATCCCCATCGCCTCGGCGACGCACGCAGTCACCGCCGCCGGAAAACTAGACGGCGCGGCCAATGGGGGTGAGGCTGCAAGATACCAGACACTTTCGACAGCTATACCCCCGTCAGTGGTTATGCTGAAGAATAAAGTTCATGTACTTGTTGATGGCGTACCTACCATCGCACTTGTGGATACAGGCGCGACAATTTCTGTGATGAGTGTGAATTTTAAGAACCTTCTTAGACTGAAAGTGATGTTTTGTATAAGCCGTGGTGCGACATTCCGTGGTGTGAGCGGTGATGCGTTGTGTCCGGTGGGAGTTTGCGGCAAGGTGTTTCCCACAGAATTCGCGGTTATTGCACGATCGACGCATGACGTTATTTTGGGAATCGATTTTTTGCGCGAGTGTGGGGCAACTTTTGACTGTAGACACCTTTCCGTGCATGGTAGTTTCCCAGCTGCTCTATTGGAAAATTCATCCCGTGATGAATGCATCTTTTTTGTCTCCGAGGACACGGTCGTTCCTGCCTTCTCTGCTGTGTGCGATCCACTAATCTGTTGTAACGACCTTGACATGTTCGACGCGACGCTAGAACCGATTCATGCGACCTGTGTGAAAAAGAACCTTTTAGTTCCCCATTGCGTAGTGTCTGTAGTTGAGGGCCGCACAGGTGTGTGGACAATCAACAGTTCAATGGAGCCTGCAGTTTTGCCTCGTGGCATGAAACTTGCTGTCTTCAAACCCGTCTACGACGCTGGTTGCACTTGTTGATGCTACAGGCGAGAATGGACATCTCGGTTCTCAAGGTTCAGCCAAATGATCAGCAAGTCACTCAGCCAAAGCGAACGTGACACACTCCTGGGCGTTCTCTCCAAGCACTTGAAAGTGTTAGACTTTTCAAAAAACGGCAAAATGTATTTAATTCCAGCAACTCGAACACATCATCGGATCAACACCGCTTCAGCGTATCCCGTACGGCAGAAACCTTACAGGGTATCACCATCTGAGCGCAACATCATCAACGAGCAAGTGCAGGAGATGTTAGGAAAGGGAGTAATTCAAGAATCCGCGAGTCCCTGGGCGGCTCCCGTCATTCTTGTGAAGAAGAAAGATGGTATATGGACATTCTGCGTTGACTATCGCAGACTGAATTCCGTAACCAAGAAAGACGTCTATCCGCTGCCTCGTATTGATGACGCCATCGACTGCCTGCATTCCGCTTCCTACTTTTCTTCCGTGGATCTGAGAGCCGGTTAATGGCAAATTCCGATGCACCCAGATGACAAGGAAAAAAATGCATTCAATACGCCGGACGGGCTGTACGAATTCAACGTCATGCTGTTCGGATTGTGCAATGCACCGGCTACATTCGAAAGGTTCATGGACACTATTCTGCGTGGTTTAAACTGGCAGGTTTGTATGTGCTACCTTGATGATGTCGTAATTTTTGGACGCACATTTCAGGAGCACAACATTCGTCTCAATATTGTACTCGACTGTATCGAAAAAGCTGGTTTTGAGCTGAGTTCAAAGAAATGTCATTTTGGCGAACGCCAAACAGTTGTGTTAGGACATATCGTCGATAAAGATGGAATTAGACCCGACCCACAGAAGACGGCAGCCGTTGAATCATTCGAGCAACCTCAATCTGTCAAACAGCTTCGTAGCTTCGTAGGGCTCTGCTCATATTTCCGGCGGTTCATACCCGGTTTCGCGGATGTCGCTTGTAGTCTCCGGGTTTTCTCAAGCCGCCTTTGTCGTAAGGCTTAGGCTTGACGGCCAACTCCCGTGTGCTTGCCTTGTACTACCGGGGTTCGGCGGTACAAGGACAGGCAGAAACACGACAACACACGATATTGTAACAAGTATAAAAAGGGTTTATTGCTCCATGGGAATTCGCGTGGAAGCAGGCTATAGAGTCGACCTCGACGTTTGTCGGGGTCGATAGTGGTCGAACGAGGTAGGGCACGACAAAGGAAGGGAACAAGATGGTTACCTGAGCTCCGTCCTTCGTCGCGGCTCGCAGTCGTCTCTCTTTCTCCGGCGTGCGCCGGTCGCGCCGATCGCGACCGCCCCGCCTCGTTCTGGGCTCGGTCCAATGAGCGCGGGGCTCCGCGTACACGTCA
This sequence comes from Dermacentor silvarum, assembly GCF_013339745.2. Taxonomy (NCBI): domain Eukaryota; kingdom Metazoa; phylum Arthropoda; class Arachnida; order Ixodida; family Ixodidae; genus Dermacentor; species Dermacentor silvarum. The sequence goes on from NC_051155.1 coordinate 54,622,122, forward strand.
CCGCTGCGTTTGCAACCGGTTTCCAAGAGAATCGCGCCACCGCACGAAAAGCCGTTTGGCTCCCCGAACGGGAAGAGGGAAAAAGGCGTCTGCTCTCCTCACTTCCGTGGCGCGCGTAAGGACGCGGGGAAATATTGCCGCAGAGATCTCTCCGCGCGAAGTATCCTTCCAGGCGTCTCATCGCACCGCCGTTGGAAGAGCGCCAGCAACGCCTTGCGCGTGGCGCGAACGCGGCTCTCGTGCACGGGAACGCAGCTGCGCGTGTGCTCAATCTTCAGACGTGGTTGACTGTGGAACGCGTTCCTGTTAACTCTGCTTGTCAATTGTGTGAATGTGTTTTAGTGTTAAGTCTCTGGGCACAAGTTCGCCCACAATAAACCAGTTTGTTTAGTGTGCTTCATTGAAGAGTGCTACATATCTGGTGGAGGTGCGGGGTATGATTTCGAGCCCCACACACCGAAGAGAGCTTAGTCCTGATCCTCGGCGATTGGAACCCTTGGAACTGACGCCAGTGCACCAACGGACCAGCCGTCGTCTTCGAGGGGATTCGCCAGAATTCGGACCTCTTCTCTTCGCGGCAAGGGAGCCAACTGACCGCGCTACCATGACCAGCCAAGTCACTACACCGGCACAGCTCATAGTGAGTCAACCTATCACACCACAGGCCTTCCACGGCGACTCGTTCGAAGACGCCGAGGACTGGTTGGACCATTTTGAGAGAGTGGCAAGGTCTAACGAATGGAGTGAAGAACGCAAGCTGCGCCATGTGTATTTTGCTTTAGAAGACTCGGCGCGAACGTGGTTCGAAAACCACGAGGCTTCTCTGTCGTCTTGGGAAGAGTTTCGGCAGCAGCTGCTGGCTACGTATGGTAGCAATGATCGCAGGGAGAAGGCAGAAACTGCTCTTCGGGCACGGAATCAGCGCACGAATGAAAGCGTAGCCATGTACATAGAGGACATGTCCCGCCTTTTCAAGCGCGCTGACCCCAACATGAGTGAAGACAAAAAGGTGCGCCATCTCATGCATGGGGTGAAGCAAGAGCTTTTCGCGGGTCTCGTTCGCAATCCGCCACGCACCGTTGCCGAGTTTCGATCGGAAGCAACGACGATTGAAATGACGCTTCAGCAGCGAGCCCGGCAATACAACCGCGACTTAAGCTGCGCGTCCGCAAATGTCTTTTCTGCGTGTACTGACAACAATCTACACACACTGCGGGAACTCGTCAGGTCTGTAGTCAGGGAAGAGCTACGCAAGATGCAGTCTCACGAAGTTCCACCGGAACCGTCTATCGTCGACATCGTCAGAAGCGAAGTGAGACAAGCCATACGGGAACCACAATCTGAGCCAGCACCAGCACGACCGACGCCAACGTACTCCGAGATGCTCAGGCGACCCGCCGTTCACAGTGCACCAATCGTTGAAAGTGCACCGATCGTTCACAGTGCGTCCATTGTTCACAGTGCACCCATCGCGAGGCCAAGTAACTACGTGCCGATAGCGCACAATGCGCCCCGTATGGCTGAGACAAGGCCCAGGAAAAGTGACGTGTGGCGTGACGCCAACCGTAGGCCCCTGTGTTTTCACTGCGGAGAGGCTGGTCATCTGTACCGATTTTGCCCGTACCGGCAAGCCGGTCTTAGAGGATTTTCTATGAATGCACCATGCCCCCGAAACGGCGAAAGACCATCTGACATCGAGGAGTACTTATGTACGCGGCAGAGTTTTAGCGCACCTCGCCATCATGAATCTCGGTCGCCATACCCTATGCGTTACCGATCACCAAGCCCGCGTGCCTCTTCAAGTACGACTAGGCATCGTTCACCTAGCCCGAAGCCGGAAAACTGAAGCGAGCGACCTGTGGAGGCGGGGCCGCTAACAATCGGACATGCGAAGATCCTCCATCGCGGTACCAGGGTGACATCGACGACTGGTTCCAGGAAAAGAAGTGCAGCAATGAGAAAATAGCTTCGGACTTGCCTTTGCTGATTGATGGGTACGAGCTGAATGCGTTAATTGATACCGGGGCGGATTATTCGGTGATAAGTTATGAACTAGCGAAGAAGCTAAAAAAGGTTTTGATGCAGTGGGGTGGACCCCAGATACGTACAGCTGGTGGGCACCTCATTACACCCCTGGGTAGATGCACAGCGAGAATTGGAATTCGAGGTTTTGCTTACGTCGCTGACTTTGTTGTATTACCGGAATGTTCGAAGGATGTAATACTCGGGATGGACTTTCTTCTAGCAAACGGTGCCATAATCAACCTGCAGAATTCTAGTGTGTCCTTTTCTACGAAGCAGGCTATAGATATGCAAAAGTCAGAGGAGCCAGAGCACGTTGCCTTGCGGATTACTGACGATGACGTAACCGTGCCACCACGATGCAGCATGCTGGTTCGCGTAAGAAGTGAAGCATTCGACGACTCGGAAGGTATAGCGGATGCCAACATCGAGCTACTGTTGAAGAAAAGTATTTGTATAGCACGGGGAATTGTTCAGCTACGCGATGGGTGTGCTGATGTATTGCTGACGAATTTCGGAAGTGAATTTCAACATGTCGCAAAGAACACAGCCATCGCCTTTCTACACAGCGTTACTGCAGTCACAAATGTATTTAGCTTAGCATCTACGCCGCCTGCTGCACAAACCACGCATGACGCCATAACGTCAGTTGCAATCAACCCAAGTCTGTCGCCAACCCAGAAAGAATTGATGGAAGAGCTGATAAATGACTTCGCAGAATGTTTCTCCACTTCGTCAAAGGTACGGCGCACACCGATTGTTAAACACCGTATAATAACAGACGAACAAACCAGACCAGTGTACCAACACCCGTACCGAGTATCACCGGTTGAACGAGAGATCATAAAGAGTCAGGTGCAAGAGATGCTTAAGGACGATGTCATTCAGCCATCGAACAGCCCGTGGGCGTCACCCGTAGTTCTTGTGAGAAAAAAAGACAATACACTGAGATTCTGTGTTGATTACAGGAAATTGAACAGCGTGACCAAGCGTGATGTGTATCCCTTGCCACGCATTGATGACACCTTGGATCGGCTACGACATGCAAAATTTTTCTCTTCATTAGACCTCAAGAGCGGGTATTGGCAAATTGAAGTGGACGAAAGAGACCGCGAAAAGACTGCTTTCGTTACCCCAGACGGCCTGTACGAGTTCAAAGCACTTCCATTCGGCCTCTGTTGTGCGCCGGCGACATTCCAGCGCATGATGGACAGTGTCCTCTCGGGTCTCAAATGGCAGTCGTGCTTAGTTTACCTAGATGACGTGGTAGTATTTTCTGCAACGTTCGACCAGCATATGCAGAGGCTACGTTTAGTGCTCCAAGCTATCCGCTCCGCAGGCCTGACCATTAAACCTGAAAAATGTCAGTTTGGATTCCAAGAACTTCGTTTTCTAGGTCACGTAATCAGCGCACAAGGTGTTGGCCCAGATCCCGACAAGACTGTTGCCGTTGCGCGATTTCCGAAGCCGACAGACAAGAAGGCAATCCGGCGATTTTTGGGACTATGCGCTTATTACAGGCGATTTGTAGAAAACTTCTCCAAAATTGCCGAACCTCTCACGAGACTTACTAAAGAAGACGCACCCTTCATGTGGCATGCAGAACAAGAGGTTGCCTTCAATGAATTAAAGGAACGATTACAAGCCCCACCGATCCTGGCCCACTTCGACGAGACGGCGGACACAGAAGTCCATACCGACGCAAGCAATCTTGGTCTTGGCGCCGTTCTAGTTCAATGGCAAAACGGGGAAGAGAAAGTCATAGCGTATGCTAGCCGTACCCTCTCGAAAGCTGAAACAAACTACTCTGCGACAGAAAAGGAATGTTTGGCTGTCATATGGGCTATCAGCAAGTTCCGACCATACCTCTACGGCAGGCCGTTCCGTGCAGTCAGCGATCATCATTCCCTTTGCTGGCTGGCAAGCCTAAAAGACCCATCCGGACGACTTGCGAGGTGGAGTCTCAGGCTCCAAGAATTCGACATTACGGTTGTATACAGGTCTGGGAAAAAACATCACGACGCTGACTGCTTGTCCCGCTCACCAGTGGACTCTACTCCTTCTGAAGAAGATTTCCCATTCCTTACTGTGATAACAGCTTCGGAAATCGCTGAGCATCAGCGGGCCGACACAGAACTCCTACCGCTGATCAAGCACCTCGAAGGACACGACATTCAAGTTCCGCGTATGTTTATGCGAGGTTTATCGTCATTTTGCCTCAGAGATAATGCGCTCTACAAGAGGAACTTTGAACACAATCAGGAAAAATTCTTACTCGTCGTGCCATCAGCCATGCGACAGGAAATTTTGGAAGCTTGCCATGACGAACCATCGTCGGGTCACTTAGGGGTCAGCCGGACGTTCGCCAGAATTCGACTCAGATACTTCTGGCCTAAGTTATTAGCGTCGGTGCAGCATTACGTGAAGACATGCCGAGAATGTCAAAGGCGCAAAACACCACCCGTCAAACCGGCCGGTTTTCTCCAACCCATAGACCCACCGAAGACTCCATTTCAGCAAGTTGGAATGGATCTGCTTGGACCGTTCCCAATGTCATCTACAGGGAAGAGATGGATCGTAGTAGCGACAGACTATTTAACACGATATGCTGAAACTGGCTGCCTTGAACGAGGAACGGCAGTTGAAGTTGCGAAGTTCTTCGTTTATAACATAGTCCTGCGACATGGTGCACCAATGGTCGTGATTACGGATCGAGGAGCAGCCTTCACAGCAGAGTTGATGCAGTGCTTGATGAAGATGACGCACACCAGTCACAGGAAAAGCACTGCATACCATCCCCAAACAAACGGCCTGACGGAACGTCTAAACCGAACCCTGGCCGACATGCTGTCCATGTATGTCGATCTCGAACATAAGACATGGGACGCAATTTTGCCCTACGCTACTTTCGCCTATAATACGGCTGTTCAAGAAACAACTCAGGTCACTCCATTTCAACTGGTCTATGGCCGCATAGTCACAACCACACTGGATGCTATGTTACCAGTAGATGCTGACGACACTAACAACCCATACGACGTGGACGACTTCCTACAACGAGCTGAAGAAGCCCGGCAGTTGGCACGGTTCCGTATACGCCAGCAACAACGTAGGGACGCCAGCTACTACAACCTGCGTCACAGAGAAGTACAGTACCAGCCAGGCGATAAAGTGTGGGTATGGACACCAGTGCGTCGTCGCGGCCTATCCGAAAAACTCCTTCGCCGATACTTCGGTCCTTACGAAGTTATTCGCCGAGTAGGTGACCTGAACTACGAAGTCATTCCTCATGGACAAAAGCTATCAAAGCGCCACAACCTTGCAGAGGTCGTACATGTAGTCCGCATGAAGCCGTACTTCGACAGGCAATGAAAACACTTCTGCATATGCAATTTCTTTCGCGCGCATCGGGGCGATGCGTTTTCGGAGGGGGAGTAATGCCGCAGAGATCTCTCCGCGCGAAGTATCCTTCCAGGCGTCTCATCGCACCGCCGTTGGAAGAGCGCCAGCAACGCCTTGCGCGTGGCGCGAACGCGGCTCTCGTGCACGGGAACGCACTGCGCGTGTGCTCAATCTTCGGACGTGGTTGACTGTGGAACGCGTTCCTGTTAACTCTGCTTGTCAATTGTGTGAATGTGTTTTAGTGTTAAGTCTCTGGGCACAAGTTCGCCCACAATAAACCAGTTTGTTTAGTGTGCTTCATTGAAGAGTGCTACAATATGAACCTACATAATTCCCACATCCCTCCCCCCTTAAGACCGAACGACCCATTGACTCCAGTGGCGCAATGTTATGGCGGTCTCACCACAACTAACCTACTCGCTGTCGCGGTTCCCTCAATGCAGTCGGCGGGTCGATGTCTTCAGATTCCTTCTCACCAGAACCCATTGTCTCGTGACATCCCCCGAAGTCAGTCACACCAGGGTCAGCCGACAAGGGCATTGTGTACTTGTTGGGTTGTCCATCGTCGACCTCTGATCGGATGGCTTGTGCCACTCCAGCCCCGCAAGTAGCACGGCGCAGGGACAAAGGTGCACTCCTTAACGGGTCCTCCGAAGGTTGGCTCTCCATGCCGGCACTCGTCTCTTGCGTCCAGTGGGCCCAGGGAGTGCACGAGCGCGGCTATCTTCTGGAAGGCTATAGTTGGTGGCTTGTCTTGATCAGCTGAGGTGCAGCCGTGGCTCCGTGCCGTATGCCCTCGCTGACTTCTATGGCCAGCTTTAGCTGCTGCTCCATAGGTGTGGTTCTGCTGCCTCGGGTGGGTCCGGACTGTCTACGGTCTGTTCTGCCGACTGCGGGTATTGTAGGGGTGCGCCACGGGGGTCGATGGACATTAGCTTGCCTGCCCACGGGTTCGCGGCGCAGGCGCCGCAGCTTCCACAGTGTCTTCCCTCCGGAAGTACCGCTTCAGCTCACCAACATGAATTGGTCCGCTGATACGACCTGTGTTCAGATCCCTCAGCTTGTAGTTAAGTCGCGAGAGCTTCTCAGCAACTTCGAAGGGTCCAACCCATTTGGGTGCTAAACCAGCAGCAAACCCTGTGCTCGCGTCGCTGAGCGAGTGGTTGCGTTTCAGGACTAGGTCTCCCATTTGGAATTCCATGTCTCGATGCGCTCGGTCATAGGAGGCCTTTTGACTCGCCCTTGCCCCTGCGCGGTTGCGATTCGCTTCTATCATGGCGTTTGCCAGGCGATCACGCAGCCGCCGTGCAATCGGCAATTGGTGTTCTTGCGCCGGCTGAATCTGTCCGTTTGGATAAGATTGTGTCCGTTGGCGTCTGGAGGTCTCTCCCGAACATCAGGAAAGCTGGCGTGAAACCCGTTGAACGGTTTCACTCGTTCTTAGGGCGAAGGAGATCGCATCTAGGTGCTCGTCCCAGTCGTTGTGCGCTTGGGCGTATGCCCCAAGTAGTGGCTTCACATCTCGATTCCGGCGCTCCGTCACATTCCACTGAGGATGGTAGGACGTTGTCTTCACCTGCCGGACACCCATCGCTGCGCATGTATCTCCGAAGATTTTCGACGTGAAATACGACGCGTTATCGGTGATTAGCCGCTCTGGGAACCCATAACGGCAGAAGGTCTCCGATAGTTTTTTCAGGACCTCCTTCGTTGTCGCTGCTCGTAGCGGGTAGAGTTCAGCGATTCCACTGAAGTGGCAAGTGATGACTAGCACAAATTTGTGCCCTCTCTTACTGCGCGGCAGCGGCCCGATCAAATCGCACGCCACAAGTTCCCATGGCTTTGTGCTCACAATCGGTTGCAGCAAGCCGGGCGGCTTCCCGCCTCTCGTGCTTGGCAGACGTGGCAGGTTTGCACGTATTTACATACATCACGCTTCATGCCAGGCCTAAAGCCCCTCCATACGCGTTTTCGCCGGCCAGGGAAGCGGCGGTGGCGCGTGGATGGAGGGGCTTTAGCCAGGCCAGGTTGCGAATCGACATAGTTTCTTCCATGTCTTTGGTGCGCTCCCGTGGCCATCTATGTCGTGGTAATGCTGCAATGCCGCTCGTCTGAGCTGGCGCAGGATGACGGCTTTGAATCTCTCATTTGAGTCTTCTTTGCCTGGCACGTATTTCAGCAAAACTCCGTCTGCATCAAGCAGATAGCTCTCCAGCTCAGTCTCAGCTGCCCTAGAGTCCGCACCCACCGTCGTACCGGCGGTTTCCGTGCGCTCTCCGACTCCTCTCTCTGGGTCCGTCTCTTCCCTGAGGCTGGCGACCAGGTTTTGACAGTGAGCGTCGTCCTTTTGAGCCCTGATGAGCTGATCTCTGCTGAATGCAATCTCGAGGGGCGGTCTCACTCTAACGAGATGCACGTGCTCTTGGTTTTGTGCCGGCGGGGTTTTCCCTTCTCCCCGGCTTCCCCGCGATGAGAGCGGCTCGGCTGCCCCTCCTCCTCCTCGTGACCGGCTGGTAGGGTGTCCTTCAGCGGCGCCCGTGACAGCGCATCGGCGACCACGTTTGTGGTTCTTTTGCGATAGCGGATCTCGAACTCGAAGCGCTGTAAGGTGCAGGGCCCAACGCGCAAGCCTCCCGCTTGGCTCACGGAGGCGGGTCAGCCATGTCAAGGCCATGTGATCGGTCTCGACTGTGAACCTTGTTCCTTCTACGTACATCTCGAATTTTCGGAGTGCATAGATCACTGCCAAACACTCCTTCTCCGTCACTGAATAGTTGCGCTCTGCCGGCGTCATCGCGCGGCTTGCGAATGCCACCGGGCGTAGCTCAGTCCCTTCTGCCTGAAGGAGCACTGCACCAATTCCGAAATCGCAGGCATCTGTCTGGATCACGAAATGCCTGTTTAGGTCCGGTAGTTTCAGTGAGGCTGTGTCTGCGATAGCCTGAGCGAGATGGCGGAAGCTTTGCCGTTGCTCCTGCCCCCATTCCCAAGCCATGCCCTTCTTCAACAGTTTTGTTAACGAGGCTTGCATGCGTACGCAGTTGGGAATGAACTGTCGGTAGTAGCCTACCATCCCAAGAAAGCGGCGTACACCACTCACGTCTTGCGGTTCTGGAAACTCGACGATTGCTCGAAGTTTCTCCGGGTCCGGGGACACCTGCCCTCGTTCCACCCGGTAACCGAGCAAGCTCACTTCTGCTCTGCAGATTTGCGCCTTGGCCGGGTTGAGTGTGAGGCCGGCTGTCCGGAGTTTTCCCAGAACGTCTCGGAGATGATCCAAGTGCTCTTCAAAGGTGTGCGAGTACACGACGATATCGTCGAGATAGGCGAGCGCGTGATGCCATTTGGCGTCCCCAAGTACGCGGTCTATCAGCCGTTGAAACGTGCTCGGACTTCCGGAGACCGAAGGGCATCCGCACGAATTCGTAGAGGCCCCTGTGGCAAGTAAATGCCGTTTTGCACTCGTCGCCTGGCCGCATCTCTACTTAGAGATAACCTTTGCTAGCATCCAACATAGAGAAGTACTTCGCTCCGCCGAGGTTGGAAGCTATCTCGTCCACCCTTGGGAAGGGATACGCATCCTTCTTCGTGACTGTATTCAGCCGCCGGTAGTCCACACAGAGACGGGAACTCCGATCCTTTTTGGGGACGAGCACGACTGGGAAACCCCAGGGGCTCGTGGACCGCCGGACGATACCAGCCTCGAGCAGCTCCTGTAGCGCCGCGTCAATTGCCTCCCGTTTGGCAGGACTGACCGGTCTAGGGTTGGATTTCCAAGGCTGCGCGTCGCCCGTCTCGATGCGGTGTTGTACCAACTTCGTGCATCCTGGGCGGTCTGTAAACATCTCATCGAAGTCGTTTAACAACGATAAGACGCGGTCTCGCTCGTGCTCTGTCAGATCACCGACGTCTGCCAGGAGATCGCACCTTTTCCGATCCGGTCTCGGCGAAAATCCGTGTTGACAGGCCGCCGCCAGCGGTTTCGGCAGCGCGCGGGACGCGTTGCTCTCTTCGAAAAGATTCCTCCTTTCCACTTCGGCGAATGCCGGTGCGGCGAAATGCGCGAGCGGCGCCAACGAGTGTTCCCGGTAACCACCGTTGCCAAAGTCGATCACAATGCCACTCTTCGCCAAGAAATCTCGGCCAAGGATTACTGGGACCGTGAGGTCCGTCAGATGAATGAATCGCTGCCTCTGCCGCCGCTGATTCCAGCGCACGACGAGTCGCACATCGCCGTTCGAGCAGGCCTCTCCGCACGCCAATTGAAGAGGTAGTTTTCGCTGCCGTAACTTGACCCCTCTCCGTTCGAGGTGGGAGGCGACCTCGTCTCCGATCATCAATGCACTTGCCCCGGTATCGAGTAGTGCTTTGAAGGTAGTCCCCGCGATTGCGAGATCTATAAAAGGGGCATTCACGTTGTTCGGCGCTCCGACTCGAAAGACTGAAGATGCCGCGATGGTGTTTGCCTCCCAGGCTGTTGCCGTGGCCGCCGGCAGTTACCGGCGGCCCGCCTCGTTTCCCTGCTGGTTAGAGCACTCACGCGCGATGTGTCCCGTCTGGGCACAGTTGAAACAGCGCACGGTGTTCCTCGCCGTGGCTTGAGCGAAGCGGGGCTGCTCCGCCGATCCCCAATCGTCGGGGTGAGGTCGGCCGTACGTGATCGCGTTTCTATCGGGTCCGCCTAGCTGCGTCACTGGTCTGCGATCGTCTGATCGGGCGTGATGTTGCGCGCCGGACAAGCCTCCTGACTGTCTTGCTTGCGCGGTCCTCCACCCGTATGAGTAGGGATCGAAGGGCGCGGTCCGTGATTTCGAACGGCACGGGTGCACCCGAGGACCGACCCGGCATCGCAGCGTGTTCGCTGCTCGTGCGCCCGCTGCCGTGCCAAGCGCAGCTTGGTTCCAAGGACTCCGATGGAGGCGGCGGTGGTCGATACGCGCGGGCTGCCGAGATTTCGGCTTGCACCCGGCGTGATTCTGCGGCCAGCTCGTTCAGGTCTCTGCAACGTGAACCGCGCAGGTAAAATGACTTTGTCGAATTACTCGTTCCACTCGCTCTGTGTTCGAAGCACTCGGATCCGCGTACTCGAAAAGCTCCTGCATCGCTCGGACATACTCCACCAGCGATTCGTCCGGGGCTTGCGTGCGCAGCTCCAACTCCCTCCGCATCTGCAGTCGGTAGTCGTACGGAAGGAATTCGTCTCTAAATAGCCTACGAAACTCGTCCATGCTGCTCGCCGTGTGGCCAACCAAACGGTACCACCGGGCGGCCTGGCCGACTAGAGCAACCGGGAGAACTCTCTCCAACACCGCACTCTCGCGCATGCCAGTCGCTTGCTCGTACTGTCGCAACGCCAGTAAGAAAAAAAAAAAAATTGGCGCTCATCTGATCGACGTAACCACTGTACGCTGGTATCGGTACTCCGATCCGAGGCCCGGGTGAAATCGCGGTTTGCAACACCTGTTGCAAAGCGCTCGCCAGCGTGTGCACGGGGTTTGCCGCGTCTGCAGGCATTCCGTCGCTATTGGAACCGCCAACACTGTCCGGCCCGATTGCGGAGGCCCCCGTGTTTACTGGGCACTGGTCACTATCGGGCTCCGTGACGCGTGGCGATCTCGCTGCGTGACGGAGGGCCGACGGAGTTGCGCCGTTTGGCCAGACCGAGCTCAAAGTGCCCGGGGCGGCTGCGCCGGCGGCGGGCGCATTTGCTACGGGCACGACCTCGTCTGAGTCGGGCCCTGGGTAGTGTACACCGAAATTTTCCGATGTTCTGGGGACGCGTGTGGCGGACGGAGGTTCTTCGCCGTTCGAAAAGGGGCTCCGGGAACCGCCGCCGTAATCCGCTGTGTTGACGGCGCGGCGCGCATGGAGGGAACCAAGATTTCCCCGACTGAAGAGTTCGGTAACCCGCCGAAGAATGCCGGCGTGTTGGTGAGGTGCGCGGGGTCGGGCACTCCTACATTTGTAGCGGGTGCGGTAGTGCAGTACGTGTTTGCACGGCCCACATTTGTGGGTGACGCGGCCGATGCAGCGAGGCCCGAGCTTTCCCTGGCCCGACTGCAAATATTGGCCAACTCCATGAGATCGCTAAGCTCGTACTGCGGGCTCGTCATCGTGTCGCGGGAGCCGGCTGCTCGATTGCGTCTGCAACCGAGAAATCACGTTGGGCGCCAGTTGTCTCCGGGTTCTCTCAAGCCGCCTTTGTCGTAAGGCTTAGGCTTGACGGCCAACTCCCGTGTGCTTGCCTTGTACTACCGGGGTTCGGCGGTACAAGGACAGGCAGAAACACAACACACGATAGTGTAACAAGTATAAAAAGGGTTTATTGCTCCATGGGAATTCGCGTGGAAGCAGGCTATAGAGTCAACCTCGACGTTTGTCTGGGTCGATAGTGGTCGAACGAGGTAGGGCACGACAAAGGAAGGGAACAAGATGGTTACCTGAGCTCCGTCCTTCGTTGCGGCTCGCAGTCGTCTCTCTCCGGCGTGCGCCGGTCGCGCCGATCGCGACCGCCCCGCCTCGTTCTGGGCTCGGTCCAATGAGCGCGGGGCTCCGCGTACACGTCACCGCTGCGTTTGCAACCGGTTTCCAAGAGGATCGCGCCACCGCACGAAAAGCCGTTTGGCTCCCCGAACGGGTAGAGGGAAAAAGGCTTCACTTCCGTGGCGCGCGTAAGGACGCGGGGAAATATGAACCTTCATAATTCCCACACGCTCAACCCCTCACGATTCTTCTGCGTAAGAACACTCCGTTTCAGTGGACTCCTGAGTGTGAAGCCGCTTTTCGACAGCTGAAGTTTTTGTTAACTTCACAGCCAAGACTCCGGCACTTCGATGATCATTCGTGCCATGTCCAACAGAAATTCACACAGACGCAAGTGGCGTCGGCATCGGTGCCGTTCTCATCCAGCGCTCTGGAAACAAAGAACATGTCGTCGCGTACGCCACCGTTGTTTAAGCAAGCCGGAACGCAACTACACTGTGACGGAACAAGAATGCCTAGCGGTAGTATTTGCCGTGCAGCGGTTTCGCTCGTACGTATATGGTCGCCCGTTCACCATCGTCACACATCACCATTCTCTGTGTTGGCTGGTCAATCTTCGTGACCCATCCGGTCGCCTCGCGCTATGGGCCCTTCGTCTACAGGAATATGTGTTCACTATTTCGTACAAGAGTGGTTGTCGACACGCTGACGCGGACTGCCTTTCTAGGATGCCACAACGTACGACGGACTGTGAAGCCGACAACTTTGACCACCTTATCACTTCGCTGTCGCCTGACTTTCCCGATGCCTTGACATTCGCCGCAGAGCAGCGCAAAGACCCAAGCTTGAACGCTTTTTTCTCTGCCACACAGGGGCCTATATCCGAAGGCCTATTTTGCGTCCGAGATGGTCTTCTTTACAAGAGGAACTTATCAACGACGAGCGCCCGTTTTCTACTGGTGGTTCCACAGTCTCTTCAAACATCTGTTCTGCGCGTTACGCACGACGACCCGACCGCTGGTCACTTAGGGACCGCGCGAACACTTAGTCGCACAAAGGAACGCTTCTACTGGCCTCAAATGCGCAAAACAATTGACACCTGTGTGGCCAGTTGTACACAGTGTCAGAGCCACAAGCGACCTACCTCAGCTCCAGTCAGTCACCTACAGCCAGTAAAGCCCCCCAGTTCCTCTTTTGAAAAAGTCGGCATAGACCTGATCGGGCCGTTTCCGCGTTCTTCGAAAGGAAACCGGTGGATAATCCGCCTTTTTCACGGCGCTACGGCGCATGCGCCCAGCCCTGGCGGATTAGTCGCGAAACGTTTTGGAAGGGTCGCGCGCGCGGCCGTGCGGCCCCGTCTTGGGGGAACGTCCCCCGAAAAAAAAAAAAATGCGCGCGCACGCGCGCTACTGCAAGTGCAAACTCGTGCTGTGTACCTCCTTGAAACTTCACAGGTAGCTCGACGTCGCTGCGGTACCGAAAACGTGCGTAGCGTAAGACTGCAACTCCACTTTTAACAGAAAGCGGTGAGGGCTTCGTCTAGACTGCACAGGGAACCACGTAGTTGCCGCCTTGCATTGATGGGTGTAATAGCAAATTTATCGATAAACCCCTGCGTTACACTTGGACGACACTTAAAAACACGTTGCTGACGAAGACTTCTTGCAGCGTCGGTCCTCGCTTGCTGGTAGTGGCAGCGTGTGCCCGACTTCACGTACTCGTTCAAGGCGCGGTAACACTGGGTCGATACGAGACCGACAAGACGCGCACGCCTACGATTGGCCGACCATTCAGCACTGTGTCGCTGAGACCATTTTATCATACCAGGGCCGGTATTTTGTAGCGATGCCTTTAAAGTAATAATGCCTTTTCCCGCTTATCGCGCTTTGTCAGTGGTCAGAGCGACGGTCCGCTCACGATATCAACGTTGATAACGCGAGCCGACCGTCGCTCTGACCACTGACAAAGCGCGATAAGCGCAAAAAGGCATTATTACTTTAAAAGGCATCGCTACAAAATAGCGGCCCAGGCCTACAAGACGTAACCGACGAGCGCGAGTTGTCGTACTGCGACGAGCTTTCTTGTGGACGGCACCGATAAAATCAGCGTGCCGACCATCGTTCGACCGAACCCCGCGCGATCGGCCGTCGAACCGATAACGCGATAGCCGCAACGGCTTCGTTAGTATATATTAATAATCGCGCTCAAAGTGAGTCAAGACATGCCTACGAAGTTGAAATGCACAAGATTCGACCCTCTCAATCCGTGCACATAAGTTTGAGCCGATGTTGATTCTGTTCAGCGAAGGTTAGGCCTGGTGCCGTCGAGTTCGCGCACCCGCTACCGGCGGACCGGTACTGAAAAGTAAGCAAGGTATAATGAAGGAAACTGCTTTTATAGTCCAATTCTAGCCTTCGCGATTTGAAAAAAGTTGTCGCAGTTTCACCTGAAAGGCGAAGCATCAATTGCGATAGCAAACTTGTAGAGAGCTATACGGAGTAATGATATTAGCTTTATCAGCTGTATAAACTTGGACATGCAGCAGCATCGGCAACACGCAGAACTGTTGTCGACGCCATCGGCGTTTTGCCCGCGTTCGCTCAAAATGCGTGCGGCGTTGGTGACTGTTGCCGGAGCCTCTGATATAAATAGGCACTGCGTGCCGCAGCTAAACGTCGCCTCCCTTCCCTCCCCCTCCCCCCCCCCCCCCCCCCCCCCGGCCTCTCGCTCGTCGGAAGAAGGCGCGTTTGCTCTACATACATGGTGATTGTGAAGGAGAACAGAGACGCCTACTTCTGCAGCCCTTAAGCGAGCACGGCGCAGAACGCGCGTTTGTTCTCCGCCGTGCGTTCATTCCCCGTGAAAGACGCGCCCTTCGCGCCCTTTCACTCGCACATACAGCGTTCGGTGCGCGGCGACGATTTATTCTCCAAATGACGTCATACGGAACCTCACGGCGACGGCGACGCCGACGGCAGAAATCTGCTTTTGAGTGTCCATATAATTGCTATCGCAATAATAAACTACCCTTCGCTTCGATCGCCGCGTACACAATAAGCTGCAAGCGGGGACACAGCGCTGTGCCCAACGCCTATGCCAACATCTGTACGTCACCGTTCCCGTAGGCTGCCGGTCGTATTCACAACGTAGATGGGTGGGTTTTTACGTGTTGGCATGCTGACACATTTCTTAATTCCTGAGATGTACTCTTTATCTCTGCGTCAAACCCGAAACAAGAGACGGTACATTCGGTACAACAGCATAAACAGCCGCTTCGCTCAGTTATATACCAACGGTGTCAGCGATGGCATCCGCGTTTTTGCAGGAGAACAACACGGCCTTTAAATGAGCGCTTATGCGAGCACAGTTTGCTCTAATAATGCTTTATGACACGCGCAAACTAACTATCGCGAAGTTAAAGAAAAGCGAGAATCAGTAATAAATTAACAGCGCAATATTTGTAACTGGATCACAGCCGCCATTGTTTAAGTGGCTCAACCGCTTATACTGACTCGTCTCACGGTGGAACAACGCGGCTCATATGAGCAGATATGTGTGTTTTATTCTACGTTTTGACATTCTTTCATATCAGCGCCTTTTCATTTATGCACCTTTCCCCTATTTTTTGACGCTAACAACGATCTGTGGCTGTAGATGCCGAAGTAAACAAGTGCATCGCTTTGCTAAATTCGACGCGGAAGGCTGCGCACGCGAAAACATCTTATTTATGCGAAATGTCTAAAGAATGTGTAAAAAGAATTACAAAAAAAGCGAGGTGCAAGTGCAGGAGTTAGCGCCAACAAACTCCAAAGCAGCCGCTACGGCAGAGGAAACTCAGCGTGCCTTTATCGGCCGCACTGTAAACAAAACAGCACACTCAGCCCTGCTCACCCTACATGTATATGGTTGGTGAGTGCTACATGGCTTCCAGGAACGACATGCTGCCCCCCAGAAGCCATTAATAATTATTCGCGATCCACGAAACGCACAACCGATGCGTACTTAACACGGGCGCAGGTTGACAAATCAACCGGCGAAAGCCCCAGCACCCTACCAAAACGTTTCCAGCGGCGCGCGGCAGAGGGCAGCACAGGAAAATAAAAAAGGCGGATTGTGTGTGCCGACTACCTGACGCGATATTGTGAAACCGCAGCCCTTTCCTCCGCTACTGCTGCGCACGTTTCTGATTTTATGCTTCATTGAATCATACTCGGACACGGGCCACCTCGCGTGATAATAAGTGACCGTGGTCGCCAATTTATTGCCGATGTTGTGGAAGAATTGCTGCGTTCGTGTGCCTTCAAGTTCCGCCACTCAACAGCTTATCATCCACAAACTAATGGCCTCACCGAGCGCACAAACCGAACGTTGATCAACATGTTATCAGTGTACGCTGCTTCGGACCACAAGAACTGGGATGAAGTATTACCGTTCGTGACGTACGCTTTCAACTCTGCGAAACACTAAACGACCGATTTCAGCCCTTTCTTCCTTCTTTACGCGCGCCAACCTCGTCATACGCTGGACACTATCTTTCCTGATAGTGTCCAGTGACGATGACGATTTGTCTATCGCAGAGAGACATTGTGTCGTGCAGAAGAGGCTCGTCGACTTGCTCGCTTACGTACACTGGCCGCGCAAGACCACTCTAAAACACGCTACGACAGTCAACACCAGCATGTTACCTACGTTCCCGGTGACCTCGTGTGGCTGTGGACTCCAATACGCCGACGTGGCTTGAGCCAAAAGCTACTTGCAGACTATGCCGGGCCGTACGTTATCCTCGATCGTCTAAGCGAGGTGAACTACACAATTGCACGTCTCACTTTAAATGGTCGTCGTTCATGGAAGACTGAGGTGACGCATGTTGCCCGCTTGAATCCATTCACACGAAGGAAGCAGGAGTGACTTGCCCGGCGGGCTTCATCTGGGAGAGGAGGAATGTTACGCCGTGTCACTGCCAGTGAAAAATGAACATTTCTACAAGCGGGAAGGCCTCACGGCCTCCCACTCCACCCCGGGCCTGACCGGCCTGGCACAACACCCCTGCAGACTCTGCAGCACACCAAGGCCTTCCATCTCGGCCTGATACGTGCCGCCTATGCCTGCCGGTTTTGCTTCGCCCAGCCATGGCGTCTCCACTCTATCCCTTCTTTCGCTCCCACTTACCCCTCCCCGTTGGCGCTGAGCCGTGCTCCCTCAAGGGCTGCAGAAGATAGCGCCAACCTTTCCCTTTCCCTCAAGAACCACTTACCACCAGTGAAAAATGAGGCAAGCGAGAGAAGAGAAAGAGAAAGACGACGTTGCAACCCACTGCTGCAATCTAGCTGGGGTGCATCCATGCCAGCAGCACGTAAAGTTTCGTCACTGGTACTTGTACTCGCGGCGGCGGTGGCCTTCCTGGAACGTCGCCTGCGGCGGTTGTAGCGCTCCGTCAATTCGCCTGCTGAGGAACCGTCGCGTCCGTGACCCAAGAGCTGCGAAGGCGCCCAGTCGGGGTTCCCGTCATCCATCAATGCTGAGGGCTTGCCTGCAAACCGAACGAGGCGACGCATATTTCTGACATCGCGAGTGCTCAAACGCGGTACATTCACCAACGAATCGCGAAAACTTCCTGCGCGCATCTTCGCACACTGGACAAGATTGTCACAGTGTGCTGCGCTCTCACAAATTTGTGCCCTTCTGTCGTTCCCGAGAGTACAGGAGCATCTGCATAATACAGTCCTTGTTGCATAATTCTGCAGTGAAACTTTTTTGCTGTCATTTGTGCATGCTAGTCGAATTCTTGTTGCATCTGGCATTGGCTGTGTGCTTTCGATTTGGAACTACAAGTTTAGATATGTTTAGATACACAAAAAGGCAGATCATTAACATATATTAAGGAGGGGACCAAACACAGAACCCTGTGTAATGACTGATATCACTGGAAGTGGACTAGAAGCATTCTTGTTTATTTGCCCAAACTTTGAGTGATTAGTGAGAAATTGTTTAATCCATCTTAGGACGTTGGGCTGAAAGTTAAGGTGTTAAAGCTTTAGACGTACGCTTTGATGATCAACTTTGTTGAAGGCTTTAGCAAAGTGAAGAAAAACTGCATCAGTCTGTGTAGTATTAGTATCAGAATTTAAATATAAGTCATGAAGGAAGATTTCCAAATCATGTGAGTTGAGAAAATACATTATGTGAGAGATTAAAACATATGTTTCATGATTTTGCAAGAGATGCTTGTTATGGAAATTGCACGGTAGTTTCGTGGTGAATCTCTGTTGCATTTGTAGACCGGAACGACCTTTCCGACCTTCCACTCAGATGGTAGGTTGCCTGTGGTTAATGACTGGAAAATTTCGAGGTTAAAAAGAAGCAAAAATAATTTTAATGTTTTTAGGAGCTCAGAGGTAATTTTTTCAAGGTCAGCAGATGGCGACAACTTGAAGTTATCTGTTAAAGTACTGATACCGTTGCCCGAAAAGATGATGTCAGGCATCGATGGCATAGTTCTGGAAGAGGCTCGTCGGACACTTGGGTGAAAACAGACGAAAAAATTGAGGTAATGACATTGGCACAGTCAGTCTGAAGAGGGATCCCCTATTTCATTTGGAATACTGATTGGTCGGTGTGACAGAGGATTTATGATGTGCCAGAATTTTTTATGGTTATCTGATATCATGCGACAAAGGTTTTTATAACAGAACGAGTGTTTAGCTTTGCGGATAGTGTTCATGTACTCCTGCTCAGATTCATTATATCTTGTGTCACTATTAGCACAAATGTTCCAAAATCACAAAGGTTAAACCAAATCAAAGTTTCATGCACAGGAATATTCCGATAGAATGTTTCATGGAATACTGTCTGAAGTACTGCTTGTTTAATATCTAAGCTCAAGCAATAGCACGCGAAATACATTTTAGCTTCAAATACTCATTATGTACCATTGCAGTAGCCTACATGGAAATAAATGCTATTGAAGTGGCATGCATTCGTTTGTCAGAAAAAAAACCAATGGTCTGGGTTAATGCAAAGTCATTGTGTTTACAAATCTTGTTGTGGCAAGACAGAAATACTATTTTAAGTTTCAGTTACTCGCGTTCCTTTAAGCCAAGAGGTAGTGTGTAGACAACTCGCTAAGCAGTACTCGCAAATATTACGTGATGGTCTCGTCTCTAATGCCAGTTTGTTATGTACACGTTCTACATGGTTGTTTGATTCTATTATTAGTGCTTCCTGTATATATTCGTATTGCTATATGTGTATTTGATTTTGTTTCTATTATTGCTGTTTCATGTTTTATGCCTGGTTCTTAAGTTATTACTCAGTGTATCATTTTATACTTTGTGCCAATGTAGCTTGTACTTTTTACATCAGAATGTGTAGTTCCACCCCCTCTGTCCTTCACGAGAAGTGCTGATGGTACCACAAATAAAAAAATGTGCAGGTACTGTTGGGCAACCTTATTAACAATACTGCCAAGCTCATGTGAGATCACAGCATAAAACAGACACATTTATAAAGTACAGCATTTATAAGGTCATAAAAAGGGAGAAAACATTTGCAATATTCAGTGATCGCATGTGACAGCTGAATACAGGATAACATTAAAACCCAGACACCCCCTAATATAATAGTTAAGACAATAGTAGTCAAAAGAACAGCAAAGTTTACAAATAATGCAGTCACATGTGTCAAAAAAGTCTAGCATAAGACTACCTAATTAGCATAATAAAATGGAGGAGACAAAAGTGATGTACACAAAATTTCAGCACAAGGGAACAAATTGAAACGCCATATGTGCAGCTCATACTCAACACGTACAATATTATTAGGATATATAATAGCCAAGTAATGAAAACATTTATTAGGTAACCTGCTATGAATTGGAACTGCTTTTCCAGTAAGGACATGGTCCTTTTCTTGCTTAGTTAACATGCAATAAGTTGCTTAGTTAAGAACCAGACGTACAGTATGACTGACTGTTTTTGTTTACCCTACACTGGCTGCGACGTCTGTCTGGTTGTGTCCTTGGCTGCTGGCACTGGTGGCACATTCTTGGCAAAGCCATAACTTTCGTTTTGGAGCACGTCTTATTCCGAGACATGTATAGTGGAACTACTTG
This sequence comes from Dermacentor silvarum, assembly GCF_013339745.2. Taxonomy (NCBI): domain Eukaryota; kingdom Metazoa; phylum Arthropoda; class Arachnida; order Ixodida; family Ixodidae; genus Dermacentor; species Dermacentor silvarum. The sequence continues at coordinate 54,642,139 of NC_051155.1, forward strand.
TCCTTACATCCAGCAGCATCGCATGCCAGCATTTTCCCTGCTTCGGGGCCCTGGCAGTAGCAGAAACTATTTTTGTCAGTGCTGCTGGTGGATACCGTGTTTGTCCTAGTGAAGTACTGCGCAAAGAGCTCTGGCAAGATAACATGAGTGAACAACTCCCTTGCAGATGGTAAGATAGTTTATAAAAAGGCGTAGTCCCTCTTCACTCTGTCTATGTGCAAGGATTGTGGCGTCCAGACGACAAATTCACAATATACAACACGACACACAGCCATCTGAGTCCTCACTTGAAAATAATATTCATTTGTCCGCTTCAAGCACAGAATGCCATTGGTGTGTTCGAGGCAAAAAATGTTGGTCTCCAATGCACTCTGTATCTTCTTAGTAGCCAAGGTGTATGGGCACTTAACCTCGACAGTGCCTTTTCCACAGCATGTGCATTCTACAGAACCATCTGGACTTGCTGCTAGGTATGGGTGTGAAGAGCTTAGGCACCCGCCTGCCCTGTGATTTGTGAAGTTAATGTGCCGCATCATCATTTCCTGCACATAGCTGTGCAGTGCATCAGTTTGGTGCTCAAGTCCTCAAGCTGTTGCTGCAGAATAAAATTGATGCTGTTCAGGATAACAAATTTTCTTTACCAGGCTTACAGAAGGTTTACTAACTGTTGTTGCGCACACATTCTTTATAATTGACGCAGTGATGCACCCAGCTAGATATGCATGCCATTCTTGGCATTTTGCTTGATTTTTTGTAGTGCTTTGAACATGCTCAACGATTTCTTGGTTTACTGTGCACTCCGTGAGGAACTTTTCTGCACGTGTAATTAGGGCAGGATGGTCCTCGGAACACGCTTCTGCACATGCCAGATTGCGAAGAAGTTGCGGCTCTCTCTGTTGAGGTGGCTGAAAGAGCCCATTGTACTCTGGGTGTATCATAAAGAGTGCTGGCCTTACGCGTGATTGTGCCACATTCGCATAGAACTGCTTCAGCTCTTCGTCTGTTGGTGGTGGTGGCACCGGTAATCTTGCTTCTGTATGGTCATCTGCACCTACAGCATTTCAGTCAGGATCCATGCTCTCCATTTGTTTGTTTTTCGTTGGGAAGACGAAAAATCTATGTCTTTCAGGCGCTTATACTGTGCATGTGAATTATGTGCTGGCAGCCACACGTTGCTTTTTTTTGTGCACCTTCTGGCATCTCTAATTCGCACAGCTGTCTCAACAGCAAACAGTGTTGCTCCGATGTGTGAGCACGCTTCGCCCAGCCCAGCCATGCAGGTGCAGTGTGCTGTGACAATGGTCCCATTGGCTTCGGCAAGAACCCACACCTTCAGCTGGGGGTCCCGTAGCCTCTGGTAATGGTTGAGCTGAAAATAAAGGCACAAAATAACACTGCATATTAAGCATGTTTGTTGCTGTGGTTATTCATGATACAAAGTGAGCACAACTCACCATCTGCACTGAGGACATCACCACTGGCGTACTAGCTAGGGAGGCCATCCCCCCCCCCCCCACTTCCCCGTAAAAACATTCTTGATACGCCACTGCACATGCCCACACAAGAAACCAAATTAAATGAGAAATCGTTCGTGGCAAATTCAACCTCTCGAAGTTTCGCTCCGACTACATGAAAAGAAAACTCATTAAGGGCATACTTTAGTGCAGGCAGAAGTCAATGTAGCTTGCATAGCGAAGGCTTTTTAAACGTTAGCTTGCAGCGATCACGCAGCTATGCTGTGTGTATGCGGGCGGTGGCCATCCCATGGAACATGGCAGCGACAGGTGAACGGGCCACATTAGTACAGTGACAAACGTTGCTAGCTTTTGTTGCTGGAATCGCGTCGTTAGAAGAGACGAGTACGCTCTAAAAGCGCTCACTCTTTCGAGAACTCACCTCGCTGAGCACGACGACACGCTTTGACGGCAGTTGCTTCGCTGCAAGGCCTCTAACCCATCCACTTGTGAAGAAGTTATGGGCCTCCAAAGACTTGACCATTCTCAGCTGATCCTGTGTGGCGTAGCTCGTCGAAAGAACGAGGTAATTATAAATGTCCCGGTACGTCGTGGCTGGAAGAAAATCCGCTTCCGTGGTGGCATCGGTTCTGATGCATTACGGGTACGGGTCGATGTTGTCACACATTTTCGCTTTTGACTCGTACCTGGCTCGCGCAGAGGCCGATAAGGTCATTGAAATACGTTGGGCAAAGCCCAGCACGATGTCGTCTGTTTCTTGTCTCCAACCACCGCACCGTGTCGCGCACTCCACACACCACACTCTGGCCCAGCTTTGCTCATTCAAGGATCACTCAGTAGCATCTATTGCAGTAGACGACAATTCTGCCGATCCTCTACCATCGCAGTCGGCAACGTGTACCATAGCCGACTTACAGAATATGATTGCACCCGACATGCCGTCCGAGCACGCTCGTGAGCTCTACCGCGTTCTGTTTTCCTACCACGACATCTTTGACTTTAACGATCGTCCCTTGGCCCATGCAAACTACAACTGTTAAACATCGCATTAATACCGGCGATGCCCTTCCTATTCATTGGCGCCCGTATTGAGTGTCAGCGGCTGAGCGTCAAGTTATTCACGCAGAAGTTCGCAAAATGCTTGCCAAGAACATTATTGAACCGTCGTGCAGTCCATGGGCGTCACCTGTTGTACGGGTAAAAAAGAAGGATGGCTCAAGGCGCTGTTGCGTGGATTATCGGCACCTGAACAGGGTTACCAAAAAGGACGTGTATCCCCTACCTCAGATTGCTGACGCCCTTGACTGCCTCCACGGTGCTCGCTATTTCTCCTCTATTGACCTTCGCTCCGGCTACTGGCACATTGCCGTGGATGATCTACACCACGAGAAGACTACTTTTGTAACACCCTACGGTCTTTATCAATTCAAAGTGATGCCGTTCGGTCTGTGTAACGCTCCTGCCACTTTTGAACACATGATGAACTCCCTTCTTCATGTTCAAATGGTCCACGTGCCTGTGCTACTTGGACGACGTTATAGTATTCTCCCCAACGTTCGCTACGCACCTCGAGCACCTCTCAGCAGTCCTGGACGTTTTTCGTCGAGCCGGTCTGCAACTCAACCCATCGAAGTGCCAATTCGGCCGTCGCCAGATTACCGTCCTTGGACATCTCGTTGACCCGAACGGAGTGCAACCGGACCCAGGCAAGATCCATGCTGTTACGCGCTTCCCTGTTCCGAAGTGTGCCAAGGATGTGCGCAGCTTCATCGGCCTTTGTTCGCACTTTTGCCGTTTCGTGAAAAATTTCGCGGCCATAGCACGACTACTAACCGAGCTTTTGAAAAAAGACGTCCCTTTCCAGTGGGGTGATAACGAGGCCTCTGCGTTCTCGCATCTAATCGGCCTTCTCACAACGCCTCCCGTTCTGGCCCATTTCGATTCTTCTGCGCCCACCGAAGTCCGTACTGATGCCAGCGGCCACGGAATTGGCGCAGTACTGGCACAACGCCAGTGCGGCAACGACCGTATTATCGCTTACGCCAGCAGGCTCCTTTCACCCTCGGAGCGCAACTACTCCATCACTGAGCGTGAGTGTCTGGCCCTAGTTTGGGCGGTTGCGAAGTTCCGCCCATACCTAAATGGCCGACCCTTTTCTGTTGTCCCAGACCATCACGCGCTTTGCTGGTTATGCTCACTGAAAGATCCTTCAGGAAGACTTGGTCGCTGGGCCTTACGCCTCCAAGAATATTTGTATTCGGTCACCTACAAATCTAGCCGACTACACAAGGACGCTGACTGCCTGTCTGGTAGACGAGCTGATGACCCGGTAGACGAGCCTGATGACGCCGACAGTAGTACCGCCAACGGTATTTTCTCTGTGACTGCCTTCGCTAACATCGCTGATGAGCAGTACCGGGATCTATCGCTGCGAGCACTCATCGAGCGTCGGCGCTCTACTTCTACCGATGCCTCCATTCGCCGATATGTCCTCCAGAGCGGCATTCTGTACAGAAGGAACTTCATCTCTGACGGATCTGATCTTGTCGTGCCAAAACATCTACGACGGTCTGTGCTCTTTGAGATGCATGACGCACCCACCGCAGGACATCTTGGTGTAACCCGCACGTACGACCGCGTCCGCCGCCGCTTCTATTGGCCCGGTCTCGCTCGCTCCGTCCGAGGCTATGTTGCTGCCTGTGATCCCTGCCAGCGTCGGAAAACACCTCAGATGCTACCTGCCGGTCATCTCCAGCCCATCACCGTCCCTGTGGAACCGTTCTTTCGTGTTGGATTAGACAACCTCGGCCCCTTTTCTACGTCATCCTCTGGGAACAAATGGGTAGCCGTCGCAACTGATTACGTCACCTGTTAGATACGGACCCTTTCCCGGAATCACCCAAGTTTCCCCACCACCTTAAAAAGGTCGTCGCATTCCAATTATGGTGCACCGAGGCGCGTCAACCACGCTACCGGACCCGTCAGACAGGTTGGCGACTCCTACCTCACGCACCGCACGTCGAGCTATTGTCTCTCCCCCTGCTTGACTCTTCCCAAAAGTGGAACGGGAGGCTGGCACGGTTCCAGGAAGGAAGCCTTGGTCGAGTGCAAAGCGGTGTTGCAGCTCTGGAGGGCCGTTCTGAGAACAACCCGTCTCCTTCAGCCGAGCGCTTCCAGGCGAGGAGGCAAAGCCGGAGGTAAATCAGCGATCGGACAATGAAGCCCTCGGAGCGTCCCCATTGGCCGAATATGACGGCATTGCACGGGCCAATACTAGGGGAGGAAAATGACGACACCTGAGCTGGCTCGACGATTGGCCAAAATGACGGAGACCCCGACGAGAGA
>NC_051155.1:54647058-54699558 GCF_013339745.2 Dermacentor silvarum
TAACACCCAGTGTGCATGCGCTTGGCCTCGGAATTTGCCATAAGAGGGGCTTCGCGTAGTCGTGTCAACTTTCGCTAGATATCGAGCGGCTAGCCTCCAACGCGTTCGGCGTCGGCAAGCAACAGCTTTCTTGGCACTGTGCCAACCTTGGTTAGCCTGCCTGCGTTTGTGTCATGCCAGGAACACTGTCGCTCGTAGGCGCCGACGCGTCAAGCGCTAGTCACGCGAAATGTCGCGAAAGGCAAGGTACCTCCGAAAACGATCGCTCGATAATACCTTCCCTACATGCGTAGACAAGTTAAAAAGCATGCTAGAAATTACAAAAGAAACCCCAGCACAATTAGCGTCGACAGTAATGCGCTTGGCCTCGGAGTTTGCAATAAAAAACGGGAAAGTTTGCTCTGGGTCGTGCAAAGCTTAGTGACAGCGAAACTGTCGATCCTCGAGTCTTACTGGCTGCTACTTCTAGGTTTTAACTTGGTTACTGCTAGGTTCTGTAACTTGGTTGCTGCTAGCTTTGTAAGTAGGTTTTGCTTGGCCTAGTATTTTCCAAGCACTTCGCATTACTGGACTTGAGGATCGACAGTTTCGCTGTGCCTAAGCTTTGCACGACCGAGTTCAAATCTTTTTTCTCAATCCTGGCTATAGCTGCTACGGACACGGGACACCGGCGGCGGCGGCGGACACCATCGCCAACCGAAACGGCTATTGGAATGATCCCATAACAGCTTACGCTGTAAAACGGTGTTTAGAGAGCTGTGGCAGTACTCTTTCTTTTTGTTCCATCTTCTTTTTGGAGCTCTTCTCGCAGTCACATAAACCTGTGTTACAGCAACAGAAAAAGAAAAAAGTTATTTTTTCTCTGTAAACTTCACAAGCGGCATTAATCGGCCATATTTAACATCGTAGTATATAACACATTGCAAATAGCTACTATTATACAAAGCCCTTTGATGTAAATATGGCCAAGGTAAATCTGAGAAATAGGTTGGCTAATTACACACAAAACTGCTTTCTGGCAGTTCTTTTCGTCAGGAGCCCCGTATTATATATAAAAATTGTTTTCATTTCTCATAATTTTTACCCCGATCATTGGCAGGCATGGCTCCAGGTCTTCGTTTCGTCGTTGTCGACCACTTGCTGCGATGGGAAAAAAGTATAGAGGTCGGATTTTTAAGCACTTACAATGTGAGTTTTAGCGCCTAAAACAGGAACTTAACTCCTAATTTTAGGCACTATGACACATGCCAATTATAGTACAATACAGCATATCTCGAACAAAACAGATGAAGTCATTAGGTTACTAAGGAGAATTGCCAACAGACACGGAGGCTTGGGGGAAGACAGTGCTTTGAGGCTAATACATTCTTTTGCTTTCTGCCACTTCACTTACGTGGCCGGATTATTCAAATGGAAACAGGCAGAACTTAACAAACTCAATGTCATGATCAGGAAACTTGTTAAAATAGCCCTAGGGATACCGAGTACCACTGCGACTGACAAGCTCATGAGTCTAGGAGTCCACAACACAATGGAAGAAATCGCTGAGGCCCAACAGCTAGCGCAAAACGAAAGATTGAAAAAAAAAACACGAGCAGGCAGAAGATATTACAGACAATAGGTGTAGAACCTAATAGATCAGGAGCCCAATAGAGGCTGGAGTGTAATTAAATACTGAAGTTAGGGATGGGATCAGAACCGACCCTCTCCCCAGAAACATGCATCCAGAATATACTATCAAAAGGAGAAAGGCAAGAGCTAAAGCACTCTTGCAGGAGATAGACACAGCAGAACCAACTGGTAGCTATAGTTGATGCTGCCTGGGTGAAAGGTAAAGAAGCCTATACGGCCATTGTATGAAATTCGCAAGGAAAGGTGCAAGACGCTATCAATTTTTACTAAGGAACCCATGGTGGCGGAACAAGTGGCAATTGTTCTAGCCATCAGGAGTAATAAGTTGGGCCTTCATTTACAGGGATTCAAAAGCCGCTATAAAAAGTTTTGACAAAGGCTACGTAGCGGGAGTTCCAGCTAAATTTTTGAAAACATTAGGATTAGGAGAACAGAAATCCGATAGTTTCCTGTGCATATGGGGAAAGTGGACGAGACTCGGGTAAACTTTAACGAGGTTGCGCATGACTTGGCACGAGGATTTGCTAACCGTGACAGCCATAACCGAGCCGTTCACCATCAGGCCGGGGAATACAGAGATCATTTAATAACTTATAATGAGATTACCAAACATTATTATCTAGGACACAGGGAACTCAAAACTAAACAGGGCTCAGGCAGTCTCGCTGCGCTTATTGCAAACGGGTACATACCCCACGCCGTACCACATTAACAAAATATATCCAGAGAGGGAGATTAGGATGTAATGTAATGATTGTAATGGCATCATTGAAATCAAACATATGCTCGCGGGGTGCCCCGCAACTCTTCCCAGCCTCCTGGAAGAATGGATTCGATGGGAAAAAAAGAATACAAAGCCCATTGATGATTGCTTCAAGACCAACTAAGGGCTGTCCAGAGGGCTCATGATGTCGCTAAAGGGCTTGCTTGGCCTGACAGTGACAACGTGGGAGCGGCCCGCCTCGGCTTAAGTCGAGCCTCCGGACCTCTTTAAATAAAACTTTCACACACACACACACACTGCCCAGGTGGCGCCTCGGAGCAGCGACCGTCGGGTTTGGAACTTTTCGGTTTCGAAATACGCGACAGCAACTTGTCGGGTTTAGAAGTTAACCAAAGATCAGTAGGCCGGTTGGCTTTGGGAGCCCACGGTATACCATAAATGAGGTAGTGCAGGGTGACATGGGTTGGGCCTCTTTTGAAGTCAGAGAAGCACAGAGCAAAATTAGTTTTGAAGAAAAGCTGGGGAACATGGATGAAAATAAATGGGCGTCAGAATGGAGGAAGATGTAAAGTGCACAAGTAATCTCTACAGAAAGAAAGTGAGAGTGAATTAAAGCGCGGACACAAGAATGAGAAGAAAGTAGAATGGAAAAGAGGTCAAGGAAGTTGGCAACTAGATGAGACATGTGTATGCTGCAGTACAGGATAATCGAAACTGTAAATAGACAAGCAGGAGTCATCAGAAAGAAAGTGAGAGAAATAGAGCTCTTAAAACCGTGAATTGGATGTAAAGAATGGAAACAAAAAGGACAATGGAGATTTACAAGAATGAGAAGAAAGAAATTAGAAGGGAAAATCTGTACGATAACACAAAGGGCAGTGCCTTGCTATTGAGGCTCGAGCCGGTTGCCTAAGGACGAAACATATCGGAACAAATATTCGGAACTAGATGAGACATGTGTATGCTGCAGTAAAGATCCAGAGACCACTCAGCACATCGTAACTCCTTGGAATGCGACGGGATCCACCCAGCGAGAACCGTAGGTAACGTGCAACTCCCAGAAGCGCTTGGGTTTAGAGTGGAAGGAAACGTCAACAGATCAGCCGTAGAGATAAGCAAGAGACGATTAGAGTACTGGTGGGAAAAAAAGCAGGGAAAAGATGGATACGACCTGATCTCTTAAAATCATAGGTAGCGATACAAGGTAAATTTTTTGAAAAAAAAAAGAAAACGAATAATGAGAGGTATACAAGAATGCTAGATAAAATTAGATGTATAGTATACCTGATTAAATCAAGCAGGCTAGGTGACTATTTGTCGCCACCCCGTTTCAATCATCATCATCATCATCATCAATAAATCATCATCATCAGTCAGCGCCTCTCGCGGCATCTTGCGTCAATACTGACACGGACAGACCAGGCTCCTCGGCGTCCCCGCACGGATCAAGCAACGCGATCGCGTGCCCACGCTTGTTTGAAAACAAAGAAATGGCGCAAATTTTGCTGCGTCGTGCCATACCACTCTCGAAGCTAGATGGTCACTTACGCCCTACCGTTCACCTTAAAGGTTAAAAACCCTCCGCCAGACACGTTCACAGCGTGAAAGAAGTTTACAAAAATTATGGGGTTTTACGTGCCAAAACCACGATCTCATTATGAGGTACGCCGTAGTGGGGGGACTCCGGAATAATTTGAACCACCTGAGGGTCTTTAACGTGCACCTAAATCTAAGTACACGGGTGTTTCTAAGTACACGGGCCGGGATTCGATCCCGCGACCTTGTGCTATCAGACCAACACCATAGCGTGAAAGAAGTCGCCGGTGTCACTGTGCGGGCGAAGTGTCAATCCCAGCAGGGATTGATACATAACTACAGCGTTTCTCTAGATTTGAATGCACACGACTTTCATATCATGCTTTAAATTAAGCACCTCAGTTAAGTCTGCATGCAGGCATGGCTGAGCTTACTAAGCGACTGGCGGAGGTCGTTTTGGCTCGGCATTTGAGCTGCCGTATAGACAAAAACGCGTTCTCCCGTTACATACTGTTGTGCAACGTTTGTAAGGCCGCATTTGCCGTGGACTGCTGAGTGCTGAAGTACACGACTTACAATACAAGGCGCGCACTTTCTCGAAATACGGAAGGAAAACAAGGTTTATCAACCTTGGCGTTGCGCTGCTGAGCTCGAGGTCGCGTGTTCGGTCCCGGCCGTGGCGCGGCCGCATTTTGAGGGAGCTTCTCGCGTTCTGGGAAGTGCCGACACGCGCACCTAAAGCGATAGAACGGCTTTTGTTTGTTGTTATTTTCTTAGCTTCATCTCTTCTTAATCACGTGTTTTTACGTTCGTATACTTATTTCCATGATCTGGAGCAATAAAGCTCAGTTGGAAGTTAGCGCTTATCGTCGTCAGTCACGTTGTGCACTGGTCCTTTGCTTATAGCGCTATAGCTCTCGCTAAGCTCAAACAGCCGCAGCGCCATCTGACCAGCGCATGGTGCCTATAATGCGGTCTTCAGTGACAAGAAATGAATTGCTGGAAAATAATCCTTACGCATTACTGCCCCAAGGCCTATTGTAGTTTTGCACTTTGCGGCAAAACCCAAAAGTCGTACACGCAGTTAAGAGCCCTGGTCTAGTGACAAGGTTGGGAGAGCTGGTATGACGAGGCAGAAAGACGACTGCGGCAAGGTGAAGAAACGGCGTTATCTCACTGTTATGTTATCGATACAGGTGGTTGCACATTTCGCGCATTTATCTGTGCATGGTGCAAGCTCTCGTTCAAATACAGCAGTTATCTTTATTTATAATGCTCTGAATGGAGTACATACGTATCTGTCGCCTTATATTTTTAAGGCAGAAAATAGCCGAGGTGCCGACAGGGACATTGTTTGAAGCCTTTTGTGTGTGTGCGCGCATGTGTTCGGTCTGAATGTGATAACTGCGTCGGAGCGCGGCTGTGGCATTGCCTCCTAAAGGAAGGACCGCTTTATTTCAACAAGTACGCTATAGGGCGAGGGCTGTTATGACTACGCAGCGAACCTATATTCATGCCTTTCTTTTCTGCACGTTTCGCGTACTCTTGCAGAGCCAAAGGAGCTATATGCAGTATATACGAAGTCTGTTAGAAAAGTATCCGACCTTATTTTTGTGTGTGTGTGTGGTGTGTGTGTGTGTGTGTGTACACCTGATGGATATGAAACAAGCGCGCTTGCATCAGCCGACTTTGAACCTTCGTGCGCACGCGTGTGTGTGTGTGTGTGTGTGTGTGTGTGTGTGTGTGTGTGTGTGTGTGTGTGTGTGTGTGTGTGTGTTCTTTACGGCCTGCCGATAGCGTCTGTCGCGGGACGAAGCGTTTCAGTGTGTGTGTGTGTGTGTGTGGTAGTGCGCAGTGTGTGTGTGTGTGTGTGTGTTGTGTGTGTGTGTCTCGTCGGTTTTTTTTTTTTAACACGAAAGTGTTTTATGCCGGGGTCCACCAAGACTCACTGACGTATTTCCGTCACGGAAATACGTCATAGAACATAATACAAAGAAAGAAACCAGAAGAAAAAGTTCCACAAACATGCAAAATTTGGAAATCGAACCCACGACCTCTCGGTCCGCGACGATAGATCGCCGAGTGTGTGTGTGTGTGTGTGTGTTTAACCATTGCGCCACAAACGCATTTGCAGAGAGCTACACAGACGCGCCTTATATATCTAACACTCCTCCGTGTACCCGCGCTCTTGCTCGGGGCGGTGCCGCCGCCTACGAGCAGAAAATAGAAGTACTGCATTATGACACTAACGCGCACCGACAGTGAACGCTTGGTGTGTGTGTGTGTGTGTGGTGGTCTCAGCACTACGACTATAGCGCCTAGAATATACTTACTAGTGTGCGACCGTGGTGTGTGTGTGTGTGTGTGGGTTGTGTGTGTGTGTGTGTGTGTGTGTGTGTGTTTTCCGGTGGCACGGAGAATGATGCCTTCCGCCGGCGGCCACCAGACGGCGATAGCCGTACGGACCGTGCTATGCCGAGCGGCGTCTCTAGCCAACGCGCGCGTGTGCGACAGACGCCAATGGGCTGTCCCAGCCCGTTTCGTTCTGCGGAGCGTTGGTTGAGGTGCAAAGCGTAATCGAAAGAATATGATTTCGTTGCACTTACAAACGATCGTATGCACAGTTATCATTATAACGCTACACTATACGGGGTGTTTCTTCGAAAAATACGTTTCACTTTCGTGTTCTATACCGATTCCTATATAAGAGGGATCAACCACATTTTTTTTTTTATTGCAAGGAAAATTACGGAGCGACTGGAGCAGCGCTACCGCACCAAATTTTGCCCGAAATGGGGCGACAGCCAAGTAGAAACAATTCAGAAGATTCAGACGGCTTTTGGTGACGATGCTATGAGCAGCACACAGATTAAGGAGTGGTACAACCGGTTTAAAGACGGCCGCACATCGGTGGAGAGCGAGCCACTCTCCGGTCGGCCATCAACATGCCGAAATGACCAGGACATTGCTGAAGTGAACGCTGTGGTGATGCGGGACCGTCGTGTGACTATTCGAGAAATTGCGGGAGAGATGGGCATCAGCACTTTTTCTGCACATTCCATTCATGACCGAAGATTTGGCCATGAAGAGAGTTGCGGCGAAATTCGTGCCGAAGCTGCTCACGGTGGAGCAAAAGCAACTTCGTGTTGAAGTCTCACAGGACATGCTGGATTCCACAAACAGTGACCCCGACTTCATGAACACCATAATCACTGGTGAAGAGTCTTGGGTGTACGGGTACGACCCGGAAACCAAATCCCAGTTGCCACAGTGGAAGCATTCCACGTCACCAAGACCAAAGAAGGCCCTCCAAATGCGCAGCAACGTCAAAGTGATGCCTGACTGCTTTCTTTGACTCCCGCGGTGTGGTACACCACGAGTACGCACCACAGGGTCCACCAATCACCAAAGAGTACTACAGGAATGTCATCCGTCGCCTACGTGATGCTGTGCTGCACAAGAGACCGGAGTTGTGGTCAACAGGAAATTGGCGCATCCACCACGACAACCCTCCTGCACATTCCTCGCACTTGATTCAGACTTTTTGGTGAAAAAGCCAGACTGCTGTAGTTCTACGGGCTCCTTACTCTCCTGATATGGCCCCCTGCGACTTCTGGCTGTTTCCCAAAATCATGAGGCCATTGAAAGGAGGACCATTTTCCTGTTTGATGCGCCTTGCGATACGACCCCACTGCCTATCGGTGCCGTCACTTCTGCCGCCGCTCCCGCCTCACCCCTCACCCGACCACGATGTCTTGTTGCGCAGCGTCGATAACGCGCTCCCGCAAACTCAGCGCAATCAGCTCGTTCAACTGCTTGACCGTTTTCGGGCCTCTTTCGACCTCGGCCAACCTTATTTGGGGCGCACGTCAGCGGTTGTTCACCGTATTGACACCGGTCGCCATGCTCCACTGCGTCAGCGTCCCTATACCGAGTGTCCCAAGCCGAACGCCGCGTCATTAGTGAACAAGTCGATGACATGCTGCAACGTGGCCTGATCCAGCAATCACACAGTCCTTGGGCTTCTCCGGTCGTACTGGCGCGGAAAAAGGACGGCTCAATCAGATTTTGCGTGGATTACCGTGGACTAAACAAGATCACACGTAAGGATGTTTATCCTCTACCACGAATAGACGATGCCCTCGATTGTCTACAAGGTGCCGAATTTTTACTCTTCCCTGGATCTTCGCTCTGGATACTGACAAGTGCCGATGGCTGAAGCGGACCGTCCGAAAACGGATTTTGTGACCCCTGATGGGTTATACGAATTTAATGTGATGCCCTTCGGCCTATGCAACGCGCCTGCGACTTTCGAGCGGATGATGGACACTATCCTCCGGGGACTTAAGTGGCGTACCTGCCTGTGCTATTTAGACGACATAGTTGTCGTAGAGTAGCAGTCTGGGTCAGTTGGTACATACTGAATAGTAAAAACCAGTCAAAAGACGAAGAACAGAGAAGAGACGTGGCACACACGATGACTGGACTAACAACTGTGCTTCATTGAAGAACCCCGTCTCTCAGGAAAACCCGGCGAGCATGCGCAGCTCAAAAGCCGACACCCACACACGAACAAAGGTGATTGCAAAACGCCACGTAGCTAACGCCAGTGCGATAGGAAACTAAGTTCCTTCTGCATCAGTGAGAGAGAGGTAGAACTGATGCAATTATCCCCTTGCAAATTGATATGGTAAGCTTCGAGAATTTCACGCTCCCTCTTGCCCTTGCCCCTACCAAGGATTTTAACATTGGAAAAAAGGGACGCAGCCGCATTCCCGACAATGGCGAGGCAGATTTGCTCCACCAGAGGAATTCCAAGAATTGTAGTGTTCTCGCAGCCTCTCATTAATACACCGGCCTGTTTGACGGATGGAAACTTTTTCACAAATCAGCGGAAGCTCATACACCACACGTAGCACAAGGAATGTAACCATTGTCATGACACGCGGGGTCTATTCCTGCCGCACGCCACGCGTGAGCAAAGGCCTGAAGTTTGCAGGAGCAGAAAGCAACGTTAACGCCCTGCCTCGCAGCAACTTTCTTGACGTTGTGGGAGACCCTATGTACATAGGGCATCACTTCAAGTCTATTCCGTCCAGCCGCCGTTGGGTCAGCCCTTTTTCGCTCTCGCCTCTTAATCTTTTGCAGCAACGTTTCTGCCACTGCCTTCAAAAGCGCTTTTGGGAAACCAGCGGCCACCAAATGATCGAATTGGTTGTCAAAACTTTTCGTCGTCTTTTGACTGGTTCGTCTTTTGACTGGTTTTTACATAGTTGTCTTTTCTCCCAATTTTGAATCTCATCTTGATCGCCTCGAGTAAGTTCTTGAGTGTCTCAGGGCCGCCGGTTTGCAATTAAACTTGAAAAATGCCATTTTGGTGCCAGACAGCTTACGATTCTAGGCCACGTCGTTTCACAAGAGAGAATCCTGCCAGACCCTGCCAAACTGCGTGCCGTTGCCGAGTTTCCCAAGCCAACCACTCTTAAAGAGCTCCGTAGCTTCATCGGCTTGTGCTCTTATTTTCGGCGTTTCATCCGTAATTTCGCCTCTGTTATCGCCCCCTTGACTCAGCTACTTGCCAGCAGCGCTGACCCCTCGGCGTGGACTCCCGATTGTGACGAGTCATTTACGACGCTCCGCCGGCTCCTTACGTCCCCTCCAGTACTGCGCTACTTCGATCCTAATGCGCCTACTGAAATTCACACGGACGCTAGCGGTGTCGGTCTTGGTGCCATTCTTGCTCAACGCAAAGACGGCTATGTGGAGTATGTCGTTGCGTATGCCAGCCGTACCCTAACAAAGGCACAGTCAAACTATTCTGTAACGGAAAAAGAATGTTTGGCAATTATTTGACCCATCGGCAAATTCCGTACTTACCTTTACGGACGCCAGTTTGACGTTGTGACTGACCATCATGCCTTATGCTGGTTGTCATCTATGAAAGACCCCACTGGCCGCCTCACTCATTGGGCTTTACGCCTTGAAGAGTATGACATACGTGTATTTATCGCTCGGGACGCAAACATCAGACGCCGATGCCCTATCCCGTTCTCCGCTGCCTCCTGACCTACTTTGCTTACAAACTTCCACCTGCGATTCGTCGTCCCTCAGCGTCACCGACATGCCGGCCGAGCAACGCAATGATCCCTGGATCGCTTCTCTGCTTGACGTTCTCTCTCACCGTTCGCTTGAATCTGTTTCACGCACCATTCGTCGCCAAGCGCCACACTTTGTCGTTTGTGAAGACTTGCCGTACCGCCGCAATTACCAAACCGATGGCCGCAAGTGGCTGCTTGTTATCCCGCGTCATCTGCGCTCGGACATATGCACCGCCTTCCACAACGATCCTCAATGCGGCCACGCTGGCGTATTCAAGACCTACTCGCTCTGACGCCTGAGGTATTACTGGCGCGGCATGTATCGCTACATTCGCCAGTACGTGCGGTCATGCCTTTCGTGCCAACGCCGCAAGACTCCCCCTCATAGCACCGTGGGACCTCTTCAACCTTTACCGTGCGCTGTACGACCATTTGACTGTGTTGGCACTGATCTTTACGGTCCCCTCCCGAACACTCCTGCAGGCAACCGGCGGATCATTGTCGCCGTCGACCATCTCATACGGTACGCTGAAACATCTGCGCTGCCAGCTGCCACCACGATAGACGTCGCTCGCTTCCTTCTTCGCCACCTCATTTTGCGACACGGTGCGCCCCGTGAATTATTAAGCGATCGTGGCCGCGTCTTTCTCTCAAGCGCTATCGAGGCACTGCTCCAAGAATGCCGCATTGTCCACCGCACCACCTCTGCATACCATCCTCAAACCAATGGCATGACGGAGCGTTTCAACCGTACCCTAGGAGATATGCTTGCGATGTACGTGTCCGATGATCACTCCAATTGGGACCAGGTGCTCCCCTTCGTCACGTACGCCTACTCTGCGCCACAAACTACCACCGGCTTCTCTCCTTTCTTTCTTCTATATAGATGTGAACCATCATGTTCCATGGACACCATTCTCCCCTACCGACCTGATGTTTCTGAAGCCACGCCTGTTTCCGAAGCGGCTGCTTATGCTGAAGAGTGTCGTCAACTGGGCTCACTCGTTTACCGCGCAAGACCAATGTCGCCAAAAATCTCGCCATGATGAATCCGCATCTAGTGCTCACTATTCCCCAGGAATGCTAGTTTGGCTCTGGGTCCCGTCCACTACTCCCGGCCTTTCGACCAAGCTTCTCTCGAATTACCATGGTTCCTACCGAGTAGTAGAGCGAACGTCACTCGTGAACTACATCATCGAGCCGCTCGAGCAATCTTCCGACCACCGCTGCCGAGGGCGTGAAACAGTTCACGTCGCACGGCTGAAACCGTGCTACGAACCCCCTGTGCTGTCATCCCCCAAAGTCGCCAGGTGGGCTCCTTTCTGCGTGGGGAGTGATCGTACCGGAGCACATCGGCACCAGCTCTGTGCCAGCCAGTGTGGAAGAAGACGTTGACGGTCGTGTGGTGCACGCTAGGTCGGCTTTCAACGAGCCAGCTTGTTTTAACCATCAAGCTTCGTCAAATCTACCTGCCGAATACTCTTGTCACAATATATATATATATATATATATATATATATATATATGAGTGTGAACGGGAGCTGCATAAATGATGGTTGAGCCATCAAGGGAATGATGGGGAGTATACACGGACTTGCTTAAACGAATTCGCCCTTCATAATTTCGAACGGCTTCGTGTCACTCTCAACAAAATATTCCTTTACAAATGCAACACTTAGCAATGATTACGCACGCGCGAAGAAAGAGTTTCGCTTCATTTATACGACTGCAATTCATTTGATGTTTCCGACGGTGAAGCTCTATAAATAACGCCGCAAGAATGTGCGAAGCCATGGAGCATGCAGGTAACTGACAAGTCCACGTAATACAGGCCCGTCATTCTCATCACAGCGCGGAACGGTTGCCGCGCCCAAGTTCCCCCTTTAGTAGCATTTGTAGGAAGCTCTACGCGGATTCATCCATGTGCGCTAAGTGCAAGTGTGAAGAGACCATCGATCATGTTTTGTGCCACGTACTGCTCTCACTTCGATAATCAACGCCAGACTCTCCAGTGTGCCTTGAACAGGCTGGACGATAGGCCATTTACGCAAGCAATAGTCTTGGGAGCCTGGCCTCAGAGCTTATCAGTCCAGAAATCCATTCCAGCTCTTCTTCAGTACCAGAAGGCGACAGACTTGTGTGCCAGACTGTAGACATGCTGGACCTAGCTTAGTGCACGTGAACGTACGATCAAGACTCGTGTCTTCTCTCTCTTTCTTTCACTCCCCAATCCCCTTCCCCACGTGTAGGGTACCAAACTGAACTAAGTCTGGTTAACCGCCCTGCTTTTTCTTCCTCCCTTTTCTCTTTCTCTCTCTCTACGCGAAAGACCGCTCTGCGTTTCATGTCATCTCTTTTTTTTTTTTCTCTTTAATACATGATAGTTCGGAAATGTTGATGCCTTTAGGCAGGCACCGGCTACTCCTTCTTCTGACAAAAAATGTGGTTGATCCCTCTTATATAGGAATCGGTATAGAACACGAAAGTGAAACGTATTTTTCGAAGAAACACCCCGTATAGTGTAGCGTTATAATGATAACTGTGCATACGATCGTTTGTAAGTGCAACGAAATCATATTCTTTCGATTACGCTTTGCACCTCAACCAACGCTCCGCAGAACGAAACGGGCTGGGACAGCCCATTGGCGTCTGTCGCACACGCGCGCGTTGGCTAGAGACGCCGCTCGGCATAGCACGGTCCGTACGGCTATCGCCGTCTGGTGGCCGCCGGCGGAAGGCATCATTCTCCGTGCCACCGGAAAGCCCGCGGTCGGCACACTAGTAAGTATATTCTAGGCGCTATAGTCGTAGTGCTGAGACCACCGAAGCGTTCACTGTCGGTGCGCGTTAGTGTCATAATGCAGTACTTCTCTTTTCTGCTCGTAGGCGGCGGCACCGCCCCGAGCAAGAGCGCGGGTACACGGAGGAGTGTTAGATATATAAGGCGCGTCTGTGTAGCTCTCTGCAAATGCGTTTGTGGCGCAATGGGTTAAACGCTCGGCGATCTATCGTCGCGGACCGAGAGGTCGTGGGTTCGATTTCCAAATTTTGCATGTTTGTGGAACTTTTTCTTCTGGTTTCTTTCTTTGTATTATGTTCTATGACGTATTTCCGTGACGGAAATACGTCAGTGAAGTCTTGGTGGACCCCGGCATAAAACACTTTCGTGTTAAAAAGAAAGGTTACAGCGAAAAAGTCAGACATCCAACACTGAAACAGCTCACACAAATCACATCAAAAATAAATTTGAACATAAAGTCATCTCACATAAATGTAGAAGAGACAACTGACAACACTTTAAAACGTAAATTCAGCTGTCGTACACTAAATTGAATACGAAGTCAGGTCACAGCATTTCGAATGCTTATGGGCGCAGAAAGGAATACATAAACTGCAATCAATAATTTCAACAATATTACTCTGTGCCAGAAATCTTTGGAGCGCCGCCATAGGGCTTGCTTTTGTGATATATTTGTTGGCCATGGGCTATAGGATCTTTCTAATTAGGCCTGCGGTCTATATTGCCATTAAGGTGCCTATCAGATCGCGTTTTTCAGTATCATACGATGGACACTCCAGCAATGGACGACGTATGTCTTCATTCGCATGGCCACAAATGCATTGCGGACTATCAGCGCGACAAATTTTATGCAGAAAGTGTTTTGTAAACGCAGTACCAAGTCTCAACCGGTAAACTAGTGTTTCAAATACATCTGCTGGTATTTAATGTGCGTGGTACACGAAAATCAAGTCAATGGTCATTGGTAAATAATAGTGAAGCTATTGAACTTCGATCAAACCATGTTTCTTTGCAACTACGGGCTTAAGATACGTAGCCACTCCTCATGTGATAAGAGATGATAGCTGTCTGATAATCGCACAGAATGCCCTTCTTTCACTTTCTATGCATGTACCGCAATAGCACCGATGTTTGAGGCTGCATTTTGGAATGAAGAATGCTCATTTAGAAGAACTACCTTGACAAGAGCCATCTGTATAAGCTTGGATGTAGCCCGGGTATTCGTAACATATAGCTGGTGTAATGCCAATTGTTGTGCTGGGAACATGTAATGCCTCTTCTTCAAAATTGTCCTTCTACGGAAAGCTGTATTCTCCGATCCTTGAGTTGACATGGATGATATGAGATATCGGTGCTCCAAAATTCATGCTATGGAAATGGATTTTTTGTGGGTTTGAATCACACTATCATTACGAGTCTTGTCCCTAGCTGCCGTTAAGTGCTAGAGCTAGTGGGTGCCTCTCATGCTGCACAGAAACACGAGAAAAAAAATTAATGTCCGTAGGTTTCGATTGTCCTCGATCATGACAGGAATTGGAGGGTGACAGGCTCTTGCAATTACTACAGAACTGGAAGTTGCCGAGGAACCCCCAGACATACTCGGAGACTCATTGCTATTAGCCATTGAAGTCGTGCCTCAGACGAGCGGGAGAGCCCGCGCATATCTTGCTATTTTCTTGTTTTATGAGTGCATTATGTACCTTTAGCATATACTGACCCTCCTCAAACAGCTCTTGCAACGCGGCGAAGAACATTTATCATTGAGTTCACTTGCTCTTCAAGTGCTTTAATGCGAGGAACCTGAGATAGCAGTCTAATATAAAACCAAGAAATATGTGTTGTTTTACTATGTACGAAGGTTGTTCTTCAAGGCAGAGCTGAGAGTATTGTAAGTGTTGCCCTGTGAATGGTAACACAGCTGTTTTAGTATGGGGTAGTCCCATTCCTCGCTCCCTTAAGAACTTGTCCAATGTTTAGGCCTTCTTGTAAAATAGAGTGAACAAGGCTGCAGACGCGTGAACCAGAGGTTCAAATACAGACATCGCCTGCATATAACGAGTAGTGTAATCCAGGTGGCGGCCTCCGCGGCAATTCCGCCATCACACAGTTAAAAAGAAACGGACGCAGTACAACGGCCTTGTGGGGCTCCTTGACTGATAGTATGATAAGAACTTCTTCCTTAACTTCTTCCTTGACTTGTTTAATAGAATGCTGTTCTGTCATTTAGGAAACTAGAAATCCATCGTATCATTTTGCCTTTTCTCTTCTTATCTGCTCAACAAGCGCGTTCTGCTGACGGACGCTTTATCGGCATGCCGCGCCGCCGTTCAAAGAGGCCAGTAATAAGCGGCCGATTCATCCACTTATAACCTAGCTCGATGCGGCACGCTATGGCGCTTACATGCACCGCATATGAGACGAATAACTCCGTCTCGGTCCGCCTTCTTCTGGCGCATTTATGCGATTCGCCTTCCTATAGCGCATAACTGCGGTGTACATGGGTGCGATGCGCTAAAAATGCGCTTGCACCACTCCTGCAGTAATGCGAACGTGCGTTTGGCGCCACCACACTGCAGCAGTATACTATTGAACTCCTCGCACATCTTTGAAGTGGCGAATTAGTTCTTCGGCAGTCCGCAAGCTATATCGAGCAAGGTTCATGAAAGAGAATAATTGTTCTGTATAGCTTCCTGCTGAAGTCGGATGGATGACACTTTTTTTTATTTCACGTCTCTAATATTATTACGCCACGCAATTTCAATTCCTTATTGTTTACTGATAAGCTCATGGCAGCAATATCGTTATTTGTTTATGAATGAGTATTTATCTCGTTTTCCTCATTTATTTCTGGACGTCTCACTGTGTCTTGTCCAGAGATGTCCTTTGTTCTATACCATGCTCGATCAATTCGTCTCCATGTTTCCTTGAACCCCTGTGTTGCTTTGTTTCTTTTCAGTAGCTTTGTGCCACGCTACACTTCTTAATTCCGAACGTATATTGCCTAGCTTCATCGCGCCATTGTTTACGCCCTTACATCCAACTATCGTTAAGTCTTCAGTGGCAGGTCATGAAGGGAGGGGCAAACGGCACATGCCACTCGAAGGCAAGCGTGTGTGTGTACGTATGCGCCGGCGAATCGTCTCGTCTGATTTCCTTCTCCTGGCTACAAGCACGAAGTGAAACCCTTGCACTATAACCATAATTCCCATGGTATAGCTACACCGTCGCAGCGCTAGAGTTGCGTATAGTAATTTTTTTTTGTAAGAAACACTGCAGGAAAGGACACGCCACGTTTCGTGTGATCTCAGTGCGTTTTCTCTTCTTGCCTTCTCGCCGTGTTCCGGTTGACAAGCGCTTTTCCGGCACGTCAACTTTCGCTTAGACGTTTGCCGCGCCGTTAACTTCGGTGCGGGAATGTTCGCGAGATACAAACAATGTACCTTTCTGTAAAATGATTAATTATGCCTATTAAGGTGCATTTCCTCGCTGCGCGCGAAAGGAGTTTCTTGGCGTCTAACACCAAAATGTACCCCCCCCCCCCCCTCCGCTCTTCCTGATACCTTTCCAGAGTTCCCCGAAGCTGTTTGTACTAACCTTATCTGACTTCCTCGAGCCAAACCTTACCGACCTTGGCACTTCTCCGTGTACTTCATGACTGCACCGTGGCAGTCACGTGGTCACGTGACTGCCATTGACTCATCACGTGACTACCATTGCCGTGACTACCGTTGTCACGTGGTCACGTGTCAACGTGACTGCCACGGCGACAGAAATACCAGCCAATGCGGACATGCCACCGTTGGCAACGTTCGAGTGCTTTAACTGACGCGATCAGCTCGTAGCCCCACACTAGCGGACAAAAAAAAAAAAAAAGAGCCCTGGCAAAAGTGGTGGTTATCATCGCGATCAAGGACGACCTGCAGAAAGTAGGGGAATTCGTAGTGATGACATCAGCGAGTAATAATCATTAACTAGCCAAAGTGACTTTTTTTTTCAATTCTGGTTTTAATTCACAAAGCGTGATGCATCCGCGGTTTCTAAGTAGTTCTACGGACGTCAAAACAACACTCACTTATTTGTAATGGCTTCGTATACTATGTGGCCCACGTTCGTATATGCGTGTAACCGAAATATAGCGAGAAAGAACGAATTCAAACATGTTTGATTTTACCAAAAAAAAAAAAAAACGTCAAATGATTCTTCAAGGACTCTTCGAAACACTTCTCATGAGAAAGCTTCGTCAAGCTGGTCCCGTTCATGCACTTTTGCAATTTTTCTCCCG
Organism: Dermacentor silvarum; assembly: GCF_013339745.2. Lineage (NCBI taxonomy): Eukaryota > Metazoa > Arthropoda > Arachnida > Ixodida > Ixodidae > Dermacentor > Dermacentor silvarum. The sequence goes on from NC_051155.1 coordinate 54,664,131, forward strand.
CTTCCCTGATTAGGTACCCAGCTTTTCCCCTCACTCCAATACTCTACACAGAAATTCGCTATGGTTTTGCGTGTAGTCGGCGGCGACCAGTAGATCGATTTCGACGGGCGCACGCTTAATTCACTATAGTACTGTCACCATCGCTCGGCCACTCATTCCTTGCACTTCTGCAGCTTTCAATAACGACCTGTCCGCAATCATCCCTCTATTCTTCTCTCACATGGCGTCGGGCTGACTCAATGCCACGTGCCCGCGCTCTTTGGAGGTCAACGACTGCAGACGCAAACGAGCTTCGAGTACGGTCTCTTGTGCGATACATTTTTTCATATATAGCTCTTGTGTACAGAAGTCGAGCGTCTTTGGAAACGAATGGAGCGCTCACCACGTGCACAGCACAAAAGCATTATGTGCACATGAGGAATATGATTATGATGATGATGATGACGATGACGATGAAAACGACCTGGAACTATGGCGCGCAATGGCGCCGCCGGGATATTTTTTTTTTTTTTTGGGGGGGGGGGGGGGAGCTCGCACTTCACTGGGAGAGTGAGGCGGGGCAGGCGGGATTGTAGCACGTCATTTTGTGCCAATATCATTAGGGCACCATAATTTCGAGGCGGGGAGGGGGGGGCGGGGCCTGTGCCCGATTAGTGACCCCCTCTCCGCCCTAGGTATACGGCCCCGATGACGCATACCTACGAGGGAAATTGGCCTAAAAATCGAGTGACAGGTAAAAAAATGTATTTATTGAAAACTCGCAGAGAGGAACACAATCCCGCCGAGAGCAAAGCTTTAGCAGTAGTCAGCACCTCCAATGAATCCTCTGAAATATAACCACTTAAATACAAAGAACTTTTCTGAAAAAAAAAGAACAAAATAAATTAGTTTTGCGACGAGATGATAAGACTTCAAGTGCCGTGTAGATTAGGTGTATAGACCTTATAAGTGGAAACAGTATTAAGTACATCGTCTTTCAAAAAGAATTAAGAAACTGCGTTTATCTCACGTTTTCCCAGCACTTATCAAACGACCTAAGTATAAAGGAATAGTGACCTTTACCTTCTTCATTGTCCTGTCGAGTGCTCTCCACTCTCCCCATTGTTCTGCCTCAGCTGTCCAGTTGTTGTATTCGCTCGCTTCAACTCACGGCGTGCTCTATACGACAGAGCGGTTGCGCTCACTGCGAAACCCATTGTGCCAAAAACCCGCTGTCTCTTGCTGGCCCTTGCTTTGTCACGTATACCTGTTCTGAATACCAAGTCGCCGGCGTAACATTTCCATCGCAGCGTCTAATTAATTCGGTAAGGATAATTAGCTGTCATACAGGTGCTCGGAGAGTACACCCCACTCCACCCCTCTCATCCGCTCACGAGGACGAAATTAGTGGAGACACAACACAGCGTGAAATGGATGACTCAGCAAACCTCGGGACGATGCGACACAGCGCAGGACACCCACAGCCGCTCGCACGCAGGCATCGATATGGCAAGGAGGAGATTATCATCGCTGAAGTGATTTTGATTACTGTTATTCTGTTCTAACAAACATTATCATTATCATTTAGCTCAGCAATGCAGTCGGTGTGGTAGTGCTCCGGTGTTTAGTCGGTAACAAATTTGGCCGAGGGAAGGCCGGAAATGGTCTGGAAACTCTTGAAGCCCTTTAACCCTGCAGTGCCCAACGTATCTGATTTTTGATACGCTGATTTTGATGCTGATTACTGATCTAAGTTCTAATTTAAGCATGGCAAACTTTACCTACTTCCTAGTGGCGTTTTTGATACGCCGGAGCGAATTCTCGATAGTTAAACAAACCAAATTACTACATAAATTATTATTTATTACTAACTCTACCTATTGAGCTCTTCATGCCCAGAAGTGAAGGTGAACAAATTGTTATGTAGTGGGGAAGAGAGTCCGCAGCCATTGAGAGAGGAGGACGAAGTCCTGCAGCCCGGAGAGCGCGAGACAGCGACCGACGCTCTTGAGACAAGGCTGTTGCGTAGCCCTAACTGCTGTATAAATAAACCCCCTCACAGTTTGGTGGAAAGGTGCCGGGTATCGATCCCAGTCTCCCAACTTGGAACTACGAAGCCGTACCTTACCTCCAGCGTCAGCGATGGCGGAAGAAACCACCACGCAAGGCTCCTCTCAGACTCAAGCCACCGTCTGTCCCGGCGTGCTGCCTCAGCGTCACCCACCGATATTCAGCGGGACTGATGATCAAGACGTCGAGGACTGGCTGACAACTTATCAGAGGGTAAGCGCAGTTCAACAAATGGGACGATGCGACTAGGCTGACTAATGTAATCTTTTACTTGACCGGCGTCGCCAGTCTCTGGTTCCGGAACCACGAAGCGGAGATTAATAACTGGGCCTCGTTCAAAACAAAGTTTTCGGAAATCTTCGGCCGCCCCGCGGTACGCAAACTCCGCGCAGAACAGCGACTTCGTGAACGTGCTCAACAACCCGGTGAGAACTTCACCAGCTATATTGAAGACGTCGTCGACTTGTGTAAGCGTTTAAACCGTCGATGCACGAGTCGGACAAGATCAAGCAAATCCTCAAAGGAATAGCTGATGACGCATTTCAAATGCTATTGGCAAAAGACCCACAAACCGTCGCCGATGTCGTCAGCTTGTGCCAGAGTTTCGACGAATTGCGCAAGCAACGCGCCCAAACTCGCCGCCCTCTGGAACAGGAACGACTCGATCGCGGCGTTGACTTTGGGCGACCAGAATGCACTGTTGCTTCAGATCAAGCAGTTTGTACGTGAGGAGGTCGCCCGACAGCTTTCCATTTTATCGAGCACGCCCGAGCCCGCCCAGGCTCAACATCTGGCCCCAGTCATACGCCAAGTTATACAAGGAGAAGTCACTGACGCTTTGCCTTTCGCTCGTCCGCCACCTCCGGAGCCTGCGCCCTTGTCGTATGCGCAAGTCGTCGCTGCCGGGCCGCCTCGTCAACCGACCTATTCTTCCGCGTCGGCACCCGTTCGGCCCCCACCAGTTCCGTTCAGCCGACCAGTCCCCACAAATCCATGGCGCACTGCGGACAATCGCCCTATCTGTTATTCTTGCGGCTATGCAGGACATGTGGCACGCTTCTGTCGCCGTCGCCCTCCTGTTCCAATAGATGTCATGCGACCGTCTGCTTACGATCCTGGGCGCTTTGACGGCACAGCGCGGCTACAACAATCCTCTTCGCCCGAGCGCCTGCCCTCAGCTACCCGCCGATCTCCATCCCCCCGACGTCGCTCTCTGTCACCTATGCGCCGTCGACCCTGCCCTTCTGAAGCGGAAAACTAAACGTCGCAGTTCCCGAGGCACGAACTGCGTCGTCGTCGAAAAGTTCAAGTCCTCGAATTTCTCCAGCGAACCTCATTGACGTTATTGTGGATGGCTTTCGTACCCTTGCGCTTGTGGACACTGGTGCTGCCGTTTCAGTGATTGATGTAAAACTTTGCCACTTGCTTCGGAAGGTTACGACGACGTCAAGGGGATTATCCCTCCGTACCGCCAGCGCACACCATATTCAGCCGTTAGCCGCCTGCACAGCCCGCGTCATAATTCAAGATGTTGTTTATCCCATTGAGTTTCTTGTGCTACCAGCCTGTTCGCATGATGTCATCCTCGGTTGGGATTTTCTTTCTCGCCATCATGCTGTTATTGACTGTGCTCGTGCCGAGGTGGCGTTCTCACCGTTGTGTTCCGCGTCGTCTGCACCTACAATGAACAAGTTGTTTGTCGCCGAGGATACGACCATACCACCCAGTAGTGCAGTCCTTGTCCCCGTGTCCTGTGCCGCTGTTCGTGAGTCTACAGTTCTCTTTACACCCTCCGAGACCATTCAACACCGCAGGAATCTCACGTTGCCTTTTGCCGTTCTCGACATGACCTACGGCGCCACATCCTTATTTGTTATGAATCCGTTGCCGGTTCCCTCAACCTTACTTCCGTGGAGAGTGTATCGGCACAATTCAGGCGTTCGACGTATCGTCCATCTTCTGCCTTGACGACATGGACAACTTGCAGCTTAGTGCCCTGACACCTGCTGCTAGTACGCCTGATCGAGCACCTTTATGTTCGGCTCCGCCATCGACGACGAACTTGCAGAGGTACACCGCGAGAAACTTCTTGCACTCCTCCACCAGTTTCGAGGCTCGTTTGATTGCCAGAAGACGTCATTAGGCCGCACGCATACTGTTCTCCATCCGATTGACACCGGCTCACAAGCGCCTCTGCGCCAGCGCCCTTACCGCGTATCCCCTGCTGAGCGTCATGTGATCGCCGAACAAGTTGACGACATGCTTAAGCGTGGCATCATTCAGCCGTCCTGCAGCCCCTGGTCGTCGCCTGTTGTTCTTGTCAAGAAAAAAGACGGCTCAATCCGCTTCTGCGTCGACTACCGCCGATTGAACAAAGTTACTCGAAAAGATGTGTATCCCCTGCCACGCATCGATGATGCCCTGGACTGCTTGCAGGGAGCCGAATTCTTTTCATCACTAGACTTACGGTCCGGTTACTGGCAGGTCCCTATGGCACCATCCGATCGCCCGAAAACTGCCTTCGTAACTCCCGATGGGCTGTACGAATTCAATGTTATGCCCTTCGGCCTATGTAATGCCCCAGCCACATTCGAAAGGATGATGGACAGTGTCTTGCGTGGGTTGAAATGGAAGACGTGCCTGTGCTACCTGGATGACGTCGTCGTTTTCTCCCCTGATTTCGACAGTCATCTCCATCGGCTTCACGAGGTACTGAGCTGTTTGACGCGCGCAGGCCTTCAGCTTAACATCAAGAAGTGCCGATTCGGCGCTCGCAAACTCACCATCCTTGGCCACGTAGTCTCTAAGGACGGCGTCCTTCCCGATCCGCAGAAACTTCGTGCTGTTGCTGAATTCCCGAAGCCTACCACCGTGAAAGCGCTTCGCAGCTTCCTTGGTCTATGCTCCTACTTTCGCCGCTTTGTGCAGAACTTCGCTTCTATAATAGCACCACTGACGAAGCTGCTCAGCGGCGATAGCTGTCTGTCTGGTTGGTCGCCGGCGTGTGATGAAGCTTTCGCAACACTACGTCGTCTCTTGACTTCACCGCCCATCCTACGTCACTTCGACCCTACCGCTCCGACCGAGGTACACACGGATGCTAGTGGGATCGGCCTTGGCGCTGTCCTCGCCCAACGTAAGCCGGGCTTCTCTGAGTACGTTGTTGCCTATGCGAGTCGTGCCCTTACCAAGGCAGAGTCCAAGTACTCGGTTACCGAGAAGGAATGTTTGGCAATTGTTTGGGCGTTGCAGAAATTCCGCCCATACTTGTATGGCCATTCGTTTGATGTCGTCACCGATCATCATTCGCTCTTTGGCTGGCTTCACTGAAGGATCCATCCAGGTCGACTTGGACGCTGGGCGCTTCGTCTACAAGAATTCGATATTCGCGTCATTTACCGCTCAGGACGCAAGCACGCCGACGCTGACGCACTTTCCCGCTCGCCCCTGCCTTGTGACGTCGTGCCTCTTTCCCTTTCCGCGACTTCCTGTGCTAACATCGATATCACTGACATGCCTTCAGAACAGCGCAAGGATCCCTGGATCGCCTCACTGATCGACGTTCTCTCTATGCCTTCGACGACACCAGCCCCACAGCTCTCTCGTGCCCTTCGTCGCCAAGTACCTCATTATGCGCTCCGGGACGCCATGTTGTACCGCCGCAACTACCAGCCCGATGGTCGAAAGTGGCTTCTTGTTATACCTCGCCATTTGCGCTCCGACCTGTGCACGCACTTTCACGCAGACCCACAAAACGCGCATGCTGGCGTTTTGAAAACGTATGATAGACTGCGCCAGCGATTCTACTGGCGTGGAATGTACACATACGTCCGCAAGTACATTCGTTCCTGCATTGAGTGTCAACGCCGGAAAACAACTTGTCACACGCCTGGCCCATTACAACCTTTGCCGTGTCCCGCTCGCCCGTTTGATAGGATCGGCATCGACCTGTACGGACCCCTTCCTTCCACCCCTGCGGGCAATCGGTGGATTATTGTGGCCGTCGACCATCTCACTCGATATGCCGAAACCGCCGCTCTTCCAACAGCTTCAGCTCGTGATGTTGCCTTATTCATGTTGCGCAGCTTCGTTCTTCGCCACGGTGCGCCACGCGAGCTGCTTAGCGACCGAGGGCGTGTGTTTCTTTCTCAAGTCGTCCAAGAGCTTCTTAGTGAGTGCAATATCATTCATCGCACCACTACAAGTTATCATCCGCAGCCTAATGGCTTGACGGAACGCTTTAACCGAACACTCGGTGATATGCTCTCCATGTACATAGCCTCCGACCATTCTAATTGGGACTTGGTGCTTCCGTTTGTGACATATGCCTACAACACAGCCACGCAAGCCACCACTGGATTTTCCCCTTTCTTTTTACTATACGGACGTCAGCCATCTTCCACACTGGATACTATACTTCCATACCGCCCGGATGCATCCGAATACCGCCCAGCCTCAGAACTTGCTCAATGCGCCGAAGAGTGCCGCCAACTCGCACGCTCATTTACATCAGTGACACAAGGTCTTCAAAAAGAGCGCCTTGACTCGGCTGAACCTACCCCTACCTTCCCTGTTGGCTCGTTCTTGTGGCTTTCAATTCCATGCCCCACCCCTGGTCTCTCCCGCAAGTTTGCAGCGAAATATCACGGTCCCTACCGGATCGTTGAATGCACATCGCCGGTGAACTACGTCGTCGAGCCTGTGACACCTCCCACGGACAGACGCTGCCGCGGTCGTGACACAGTCCACGTGAGCCGCTTAAAGCCCTACTACGACCCTCTGGTGCTTGCCTCACCTTGAGTCGCCAGGATGGCTCCTCTTCGCCGCCGGGGCCAATGTAGTGGGGAAGAGAGTCCGCAGCCATTGAGAGAGGAGGACGAAGTCCTGCAGCCCGGAGAGCGCGAGACAGCGACCGACGCTCTTGAGACAAGGCTGTTGCGTAGCCCTAACTGCTGTATAAATAAACCCCCTCACAGTTATAATTTTTCTTGAGGTGGAGCTGTGTTCGTGCTCTACAGGGTTAAGATGAAACAGGATAGAATGTTCATCGGTGAACCTGTCACTCGGTTTGATTGAAGGGAAGAAAAATGTGCATTCAGATTTAGAATGAAAAATTACATTATCGGGATTTACGTGCCAAAACCAACATCTGATTATAAGGCACGCCGTAGTGGGCCGGGACTTCGGATTAATTTGGACCACCTGGGTTCTTTAACGTGCACCTAAATATAAGTACACCGGTGTTTTCTACATTTCGCCCCCATCGAAATGCGGCCGCCGTGGCCGGGATTCGATCCCGCGACCTTGTGCTTAGCAGACCAACACGATAACCACTCACGGCGGGTTGCATTCAGATTTAGACTGATAATTGTGATAGCAGTCCTGTATTAAACAAAATGTGGCCGTTCAACTTTCAGAAACTGTGCGGCGGGTTCTGAGGGAATCCGTATAGCTCCGCGGATAAATTTTGACAACACGGGTGTTCTTTGACGCGCACCCAAAGCGCGGCACTCGAGCACAATCGGCCCCCCTCGGAATGCGGCCGCTGCGGGTGGTAATCGAACCCGAGACCTCGGGCTCCGAAGCGCCACGGCCACCGAGCCAGCGCTGCGGGTATAGCGAGTCCATAGCGTAGCCTCCGAGATCACAGGGGATATTCTCGCTGTACGCCGGTGAGACATCGGAGGCCACGCCTGTGTAATGAAGCGTGTGGCACGTGTTGACTGCGCCTCAACGTTCTGTATAGTAGGAGAAAATGCGTCACCTTAAGATTAGGCGAGGCCAGGCAGCGATAGCGGCGATCACAAAGCCGAGAAGCGTGTCTCGCGATTTGCGGTGGTGCTATAGAAACTGGTCGCATACACGCGTAAGTCCAAGTGAGAAGAACGTTAGATTCCAACTCCTTTTGTTCTTCTCGGGAAGAGTGCCCGAAAATGCAAGAAAAGAAAAAATGCGTGGCAAAGCAGATCACTGTACTGGATCCGTGCAAGTCATCACAGCCTCCCAACTACTCCTCGTGTTGAAATCAAGCCGCCCTTTCTTTGGGAGACGATGTCACAGACGCGTCCCTTGGCACGATTATCACCGTGAGAATGGATCCAAAAGAAAGAAGAAGAAAAATGAGGGAGGGGGTTTCGAACAATACCCTTATCGGCGCCTGACATCACAGTGACATGTACACTAATCTTAGGCTGTTTTTGTATCAGTCGAAAGAGAAGGCGATAAGTATATATTACGCATGCATTTCTTTTTCTTACTTCAAACATTCTTTTTTTTATTTGCCTCTGTAGGGAAGCGCAATTTTAGCTTTTAATGCCTAAAGTCGTGGATAGTAGTTATATTTATTTATTGCCCATGCATTTCCCGTCTATTGCCCAGATATTTTCCGCGTTAGGTCGCCCTCGTTCGATTACATCTTAAAAACTCCTGTATCCCAGGGTGCAATTGTTAATTTTAGAAGTTGTCAACATTTCCCCCAAAATGTTTATTTTCTTTGAGGCATACCATAGGGCGCATGCCTATTGAGCTTCTCTAAAACGTCCCATCCTAATTCCCGAGGCCGAAAAAAATCTAGAACATCATGAGAGGTGTAGTCAACGGCGCCTATAAAATGCTCGTCTCGAAGAATCTTCAAGCTTAGTAATAACTACAGTTAGGCAGAGTTATGACGGGTTTCTCAAGCAGCTAGTTGGCCTTCCGAACGAGCCGCTTTCCACTTTGACCATTGGTGAAACTGGTGCTGACACTGTTACTCGACCAGCAGGCAACTGACCAATAACAGAGAAAGTGTGTCGACTCTGGCAGTCTTGACGCCATGCGGTAGCCTGTAGGAAAGTTTAATGGTCAGTTATCTGCTCCTAAGTTCGCGTACTACGTAAAGTATACGCTTCAAAGGATGTGCCACATCTACCGCCATGGCCGTGAGTGGCGCTGGTTAACACTCCCAGGGCTATAGAACTAGTACACATGCACAAATGTATCATCGCAGCTCAATTCTATAGCGGGCAGGGGGACGTCCACCACTGTAGCTCAGTTCGCCTATAGTGCATCCCACTTGCATAGCGGAAGATGTGGCTTTGGCTGTCACCGGCGGTAAGCATTTTCCCATTTTCTTATTAGTTTCCAGATGTCAAATAAAGCAAGCGTTATATTTTCCCTATGCTTTTCGTGGCTTCGTTGTCGGGTTCATGTGGTTGTAACTAACAAAAAAATCAAACTCCCGTATACTGCACGAAGGGCAGTCATATTCACATCCATTAGTCATAGAGGTTTGTTCAACTAACACCGTATCTACGTACTCTGCACTTCTAAATGATCACCCAACACGCGTATAGAACTAAAGTATACAGTGTGCAGTGACAGCAGTTCATTGGGTACTGCTGTCAGACATAGAGGAAATTCAGGGAATATTTTTTTTACTTTTGTTTGTTCATGCTATATTTTACTGATTGTGTAAGCTGATCTTGTGGTAATTGTGCGCGCTTTATTCACGCTGATGCCAAAATGTATTTAATTAGGGGCTCTGGGCTCATCAAGCTGCATAACTGCAGCTTTTATCTGCATTCCTACCATCAGTTTGTTGTAAATAGCGGCAAATAAAGTAATTTCATTTTGTATATACGGAAGAATATCCTCCTGAGGGACCTTGTGCATTATATGTATAATTTATAGTGTACATTACTTTCAATTCTTTTCACAAATAAACTCGGAAATGATTACACAAAACTTTTTCCTTCATGTGAAGTCAGATTTAGGTGAAACTGTGTGGAAGTGGCTCAACTATGTTCTTTTCATCAACCTTTCATATATTTGGCGTTATGTTATTGGAACTAGACCGCTGCGTCGTCACAGATGACGAAACGCAGCCGCGAAGTGTGTTTGGAGCAGTGCGAGATGGCACGAAAACACAGAATGCAGCATCAACATGGCCACACACTACGCGATGTTCCCCCTCCACCTCCGTGTTCAGGCAAGCAACTCGTACACGGAGATGTTGCTGCCAGCACCTAATCATGGTACATAAACAAAAAAAAATGCTTTTTTTTTCTCGCGTTCCCAACGTGCCAGTAGGTAAAAGGAACCGACATTTAAAGCGATTATGTCTTTGGGGCGAGCGCCACCACTGGAAAGACTGGCCCTGTGGTGGGTATGACGTAATGTGAGCGATCACGTGGGCACAGCCTCTGTGTCAGCCGCGCTGGAAGAAGAGGAGCCGGCTGAGCCTTGTGACAGAAAAGCCTTGTGTGGTGATAAAACTCACGTATGATAAATATTGAGTTATCAAATAGAATTCAGAAAAAAAAAGAAACTGAAGCTTTGGGAATGTGGGCTATCGAATGTCACCGTGGGTGAGAAAGTCTGCAAAGCCAAAGTATTTTTCCAACAGCTGTAGAAGGCGTGCGCAGTACAACATTTGCTTCCACCCTGTCAAATGCTTATATGCAACAAACGTGTGGCACGGAGCAAATAAATGCGTTACGTGTAGGTATATCGCGTATTCGCGTTTGTGATTAAAAAAAAAAAAGGCTGCGTGGAAAAAGGGGCCAGTGAGACACCGCCTTGTCCTGTCCGTGCTTTAGTGTCCGGCAATCCTCGTTGTTTTTTCGGGACTAAATCCCTAAACCAGACTTCATTTCTTGCGCGTTTGCACTCCACTACGGCGTGCCTCATAATCAGAACTGGTTTTGGCACGTAAAACCATAGAAAGAAGAAGTAGAAGTTAGTCAATATTTTTTAGTAACTCTGAAGAAGCAATTGAGTCTGTTCAGAAGGGTTATCTGAAGAGGACGACGTTACTTGCACGGCAGAGCGCAACGTCCAGGTAGCTATAATTAAAAAAACATTCCCGAATTGACCTTTTATTTGTTGCTAATGCTAGTCTTGGAATTTGGTGCTTAGGACATAAATTGGTGCTAGTCTTAGGATTTCCGCTAAGTAAATCCTAAGACTAGCACCAATTTTGGCATATGCGTCTCCAGATCGAGGTGCGAAATATATTGTTACGGCGGAAAAGAAGTAAGGATTATATTTACAGTGTATTCGCAAGAACTGCAGTGGCTGACAAGAGCATAGTTAGCTCGCGTAGTTCAGAGCGTCGTCTTCTTCGAGGTCATCTGAAAACGTCTTTTTCATCGATCTGTCACATGACCGCTGCTGGCCGAAGCACCGACCCGGTGCTGGTTAAGAAGTGATCGAATGATACGGCTTAAGACGCGCAACGTGGACTACGTCCGAGCGATCGAGGTTTAGCCACGGTGGGTCAAGAGGGGCGATTTCGTAGGTGACGTCGGTTACTTGACGCAAAACGCGGTAAGGGCCAGAGTAGCGTGAAAGCAACTTCTCTCCAACGCGTCGCGGTGGTGACCAAAAGAAAACCAGGGTGCCTGGTGTGTAGTGGCCGTCACGATGGCGGGTGTCATATAAGCGCCGCTGATTTTCCTGCGAGTCCGCAATATGGACGTTCCGATTAACATTTTCACAAAAGCCTCCTTTAAGAGTTCGAAATGATAAATGCAACGCCAAAATATACTTTAAGGCGTTTTGAGGGTGGATATCTTGAAACCGATGATATATTCTTGAAATTTCTGTAAGGAGGTATGACATCACTACATCTCGGTTTCAATTTATCAGTTTAAACAAGTGAATCGAAAAAGTTTAATCAAGCGTTTTCTTCTATTTAGCTATACGTCGACCTTTCAATTTGCGTGCAATATGTCCGCCTCTCCATATAATCCACCTTAACAGAATGAATTGCGTTATTTTTCACAGGCAATCACTTGATAAAATCCAAAAGAAACGAAAGACACAGGCGCTACTGCTCACCGCGATAAATGCAAGTGCAAGCACACGTGCAACCGCTCGTTGAGAATCCGGCCATGCGATCGCTGTGCCGAATCGACGCCGGCTTCCGTTTTACAGATAGCGTACAACACGAACGTATTTGATTCCTTCTTCCGTGCAAAAACAACCAGCTCGGCGGCCTTCGTTGCGACCGGACAGCACACTGCCGTTGCGCATTGTAATTTGTAAAAATGCGGCGTGTGTAAAGCTTTCTGAGTTTCCAGTTTGCCCAGGACCACTGCCTTAGCCAGGGGGTGGCACACCGCACACTCCCCCCCCCCCCCCCCCCCGAAGTTTCTGTATGAATAGTCTGTTAATATGCGGGCCCGCCCGCAGCTCTCCTCTCCACTTCCGCGCTTTGTCCCCGTCTCCGGTTTTCCTTTGTAAACAGCCTCAATTAAGTCATTGTATTTCAGGTTTTGCTTTGTAATCAGTACGACATTCCTGAGACCGTGTTGTTTGCGGCTTGAGAATATATACGTAAGGCGAAAAATGTGCGATGTGCGCGACTCGTATACTTTCCGTTTCTTGAGCGGAGATATACTGCACGCACGCATTCGTAAGCGTTTACCGACGTGCTTGGTATCTTTGCGAAGGAGCGCAACCCCCATGCAGTAACTGCAGTAACTCCTATATGTTCCCTTTTAAGATTCGGCGGCACATAATTGGTCCCTTCTGGGCCTGTCCGCTATCCTGACATTGCGATTCCTGCGACATCCATAGTTCAATGTGAAGGATGTCCCGCGCGAGTTACAGCTCATCCGGTGCTCATCTTTGGCAGCTGCTGTCAAGTTCGCATCTGAATGGCAATCGCCGATGAACTGATGATCCTGGCGTTCAGTGTGTGAACCGCTGTGGCATTTCATCGCGATGCGCAGCTCCACCTCTCCAGCAACAGACGTGCTTTAAAGGTTTCGTTGCTTAGACTCGTGCGGGGTGTGCGAGATCCACCCTAGACCACTTGGAGGGTGTGAATTGGTTCAATCAGGAATGTGCCGCAAGTCAGACCTAAAACACCGGCCTACAGCCCCCCCCCCCCCCCCCCCCTCCCGTCCCACCTTCCCAGGGGCCATTTCTCGGCCGGATTGTTGCTTCGCAGCTCCTCTTATAGTCATGACACCGCTCCATCTCGTTGCAGTGGGCATACGTCACTATCGCCGAAGTACAACATTTAGGACACTTGCCCACTTTTCCCCAGGCCGTCTTCCACACTTCATAACAGCCGAAGGCTTTTCTCGAGCATCAATTTTCTCGTTCGGTAGACCAGTTGTCAGTCGCTCATTCAGTCGGTTGGTCTATAAATAAATAAATAAATAAATAAATAAATAAATAAATAAATAAATAAATAAATAAATAAATAAATAAATAAATAAATAAATAAATAAATAAATAAATAGACACTGAGAGCAAGATAGCGTTCTCAAACAGTCCGGAGAAGCACGCTACCACCGTTCATACAGGCGGGCAGGTCTTTCTTTCTTTCTTTCTTTCTTTCTTTCTTTCTTTCTTTCTTTCTTTCTTTCTTTCTTCTTTCTTTTTCCTGAGATCTATCAAAATCCGCTGTGCGCAAGTATGAGCACGCACGCGAATCTGTTTTGCACCCATGAGGCGCGATGTTTGCGCGCCAAGGCTGAACGCAAAGTGCGAAACGTGAGGCGAGGACGGCCGTGTGGTTTGATGTTGGGCAAATAGCGCGCTCCTTGGCTGCACAGCCTCTCCAGAGGCGAACAGCAGTGTGGCAGCCTCGAACCGCTCGCAGAAATATGGTGTTGGTGTGTGGAAGAAAACCCTGCCTATCGTGGAAACTGCCGAGGGCGCTCGCTACCGATTTTTTTCCTCCTCCACCGCCACTCTCCCTCCTGCTGTTTCAAGCCGGCGGCGGAGCTCTGTCGCCTTGGCAACAGCTCCCGAGTCTTGGTGGGACTCTCTGGCAGCGTTCTTGGGCATTTCTTGCTCTGTAAGTTAGCACAACCCACTGTTCAAAAAAAAAAAAAAAAAAAAAAAAAAAAAAAAAAAAAGAAAGAATGAATGGAGACCGAGCGAGCACCGAACTCCTTTATGAACCTTGCAAAAGGTCCAAACATAGTTTCTCATCAAGCAAAATTAGAACCCTTAAACTTTTATTTCTTTCTATGGAGAGTACATTTGTAAAAGAACAATGAGATGTTTTGCGGAAGCGCAAGAGCATGTGGGCTGGTTGATTCACGACGAGAGCAGAAAAAGAAAGAAAAAAAGAAGAAAGAAACTGTGCAATGCACAAGATGTATAAGGAAGGTACAGACAAAGCTCCATTGTCATATCCTCAAGTTTTGTTCATTGCGCTGTGTTTTTTTTTTCTGCTAATATGCAATGATGGGTTATTTGAATGAGAACCTGATAATTATTTTGCTTCACTATCCACAAATTAAAATTCGTTCCAACCTACCGAAAACGCTACTCTGTTGGTTATGCATTCAGTTTCATACGTTAAATTATAACTTCGAAGTATCAAACGAAGCGTATAGAAAAAAATTATACGTTGGACATTACTGAATTAAACAACGACTACTTGAGATTCGTCGAGTAATACGTAGCAAGTATAAGCTTTCCCTTTTGATATCACGGTGCCACTGGATGCTCTTAAACGGAACGTGCAGCCTATCGATAGCAATTTGTGCGTTCACTTGTACATCGCTGGAGTTGCTAAACCTGGAGTCGTGCTCTTTTTCGACTGCATGGAGAATGTCAGTGGCTCAGTGGACGTTTTTTTAAATTATTATTCATAAGAATTTAAAAGAGAGGTCCGTGCCTTTAGTGACACCGGCTACTCCTTGTCAAAGGGCGCGAGCAAAATTAAAAACAGAAGAGAGCAAAGATGAAAAAAAAAAGCATTAAGATTTGAGCAGTTCCGCCCACGATAGAGGAAAGGCAGTGAAGAGAGTCAATGTAGGCCCTCAGAAACACACGCAGTTCCATAAATAAGTGAAAGAGAGAGAGAGAGAGAAGTCATAAGGGAAAGGCAGAGATGTTAACCAGGCTGAGCCCGGTAGGCTACCCTGCACTGGGGAAGGGGAGAAAGGGAAAAGGGATAAAAGAGGAGAAGGAAGAGAGAAGTGAAGTATCCGTGAGTGTGGGAACACGTACAGAAGTTGACAGCAGCTTTCTGAGCAACAATCTGCGGAATTCACTAATTCACTATTTTACGCATCTCACGCGCTGTTGAAATCAAGGCAATGCGAAGCATTTTGCGGGCAGCTGGCTATGCAGCAATGTTTGGGGTTTCGCAAAACGCTACCAGGTTGACCAGTGTGTTGGTGCAAAACCAATACTTGTGTGCGTGACGCCAGTACAGTGAACTCTAACTAACGCGAGAGTTTGTGTGTGTGTGACGACAGCCACAAGAAGACGACGGTAACGACGATTGCATGATTTCTACGAACGATCGAATTCATGTGAACAACAGGTGTGAACCAGAGGTGCGAGATGGGTAAGAAACGCAGAAGCTAAATGCTCACTGACGGCAGCACGTAGCATCACTTTGAGGACACAAACGGGTGATTCGACAGCGAAAGCGTAGCGCAACCTGAAGCCTGTGTCCTTTTATAGTTATACGACCCGCCGGGGAGGCTCAGTCAGCTAAGGCGTTGCGCTGCTGAGCACGAGATCGCCGGATCGAATCACATTTCGATGGAGGCGAAATGCAAAAACGCCCGTGTGCTTGCGTTGTAGTGCACGTTAAAGAACCCCAGGTGGTCAAAATTAATCCGGAGCCCTCCACTACGGCGTGCCTCATAATCAGAAACGTAAAATCGCAGAAAGAAGAAGAAGTATGGATGAGTGGCGTGGTGGCGCTGCCCGCCTTGATCGCGAGCCGTGATGACGTTGCCATAGTGAAATTCGGTAATGCATGTAATCAATTTGTCGTTCTTTTCATGCGCATGTCATACCATTCATGGGGAATATCATGTCGTGGCTTGACATGCAGACATGCCGTGATATTTATTAATGGCGTTCATGCCACTCACGTCATCCATGAGAACCATTACGCTGCATGAAAGAGAGTAGGCGTATCTGGAGAGACAACAGTTGCGATGGACTTTTGAGGGGACTCCTGCCGTGAATGTCACATCTTTCTTTGTTGAGCATGCGTGAAAATACTGTAACATGTTAAGAAATGTTTTTCTGTCCAATAAAAAAATCATTTGAGATTCAAGCGCTGTCCTGCCTACTTTCTTTCTGTGTCCGTGCCTTCAGTGCGCTTCAATCTAAGTCAAATATGAACATACGTCTATCTATATCTATCTATCTATCTATCTATCTATCTATCTATCTATCTATCTATCTATCTATCTATCTATCTATCTATCTATCTATCTATCTATCTCTAGCCTCTTACGCCGACACAGTGGCCCCAAAGTTCTAACAGCTTGGGCCGCTAGATATGTGCCCCTGGGGTGGCTTGCACGAACATTTAATAACGAAAACAGTAACGAACTTAAGAACGCGTTCTCGTGAATGGACTAGGAGGCTTCTAGGGATCATTTAAGAACGCGTTCTTACTTTGGTTATTATTTTCGTTACTAAATGTTTGTGCAAGTCGCCCCTGGTCGTGATGGGTCGCGGTCGTTCCACTGCCGTCATTTCAGCTTTGTGATATAGCTTATACTTCAGTTACTCTCGCCATGTCGTCGTCGCCACACCTTCTATACCGAACCAGTGACCCAAGTTGTGTAACAGTTCGGGCCACTAGGTATTAGCTCGTGGCCGTGATGTTTTCGGGAGGTTTTCGTGGTCGTTGCATCGCTGTCATTCGAGATTGCACCCAGTTGAAGAAACGGCCTCGACGGCATCACGACGTATATAGAAGGCTATAGTTAGATAGACAAATACACTCAAAGCGTTTGTAGTTCGCATTAAGAAAGCGGTCGTACTTTTATTTTGTAAGACACAACTTCTTTTTTCTTATCTTCCGGGCACTTCAGTGAAGCACAGCTTACAACCTTTTTTTTCTCTCTTTTTCTCTTTTTTTCTTTCTTTTTCTTCTATTTTTGCGAGCAAATGTGGCACGCCGCCTCAGTTTCCTCATATTGGCCGTAGTTTGCGGCGTAATATTAAAAGCCGCATTAGCCGAAAAGGCTCTAGTCTGACGGATTGCCTCTGAAACTGCATGACCTATGGCCGGATACTTAAAAAAAATGCATCTCAGGCGCGATATGCTGACTGAGTGGTTTCTAAATTTGTTCACCGTGTACGCGTAGAGTGCTTCCCAGCTTCCTTAAAGGGACACTAAAGAGAAAAAAAAAATTATTTTAGCTGTGCTGGTATATATTACACTTCCACAATTACCCTTCCCAAAAAAACTCTTACCATGAAGAGACGCTTGGTAAGCCAGGAAAGACGTAAAAGCGAAATATTAGTGGCGACGCCGCCTTGAAATTCCTGCACCAGCTTGCCGTGATGTCATGGATTTTGTCGCCGTCTGTTCGAGCTTAATTAAACGTTTATGGGTCACACTGTCCTGCATTTTATTCCGAAATATTCATAGACTGAACTTGAGAAGTTTCGATAGATTTCACTGAACCCCAAATGCGGGGGAAAAAAATCTTTGCAATCCACGACGTAACGCTAACGTAGTGGCCTTGCGGTTATGGAGCGAAATTCAAATATAAGACTTTGACCATTATTTTCTCTAGTATTCTTATTGAACCTACCGCCGCGAAATTAACTGAAATAGAGCGCTTCGATAAGAAATTGTCAGCCTAAACTGGTTCAGTGATTCTTTTTAGCGTCCCTTACAGAGTGCGTCAACAAGCTTTCATCACCATTTACTGCGGTCATTACACTTCTTGCTTTGCCATAGCCGTACTCAGTTACTGTATTGAATCCTGAGGGCAGACTTACAAGAGCTATCTAATACTTTTGGAAGGCTTACAACGACGGGCATTGCGAATAGCAACATTTTCTTTTGTTCGCACGCTATAGGTACCATATTGCCCAATCAACATGTCTTGAATGTTACTTCGTTATAGCTACCAAATTGCAGGACTTCATTGCTGTTACACAGAAGCATCGCTACTAATTTTCCATGTCGAATACATTTGTTTTCTATTCCTCTCCGAGACAGTCGAATGCATGATGGGAAATTGTAGTCTTTTCACTTATTTTACTGTTTGTGCTGAAAGGCTTATGGAATATAATGGCGCTAAAACATGCGCCAATTTACCTTTGGAACTAAATATGGCTCGTGATATTAGTGTGACGTGTCTTCGAAAGTGTTCTACTTTACTGAACAAGCCCTCTGTCGTATGGTTAGGCTGCAATCCTGTGTTGCATCGTGTATGAAATGTTCTGTCATTTCTTGTAATATTGAAATTGTATAGCAAGTGATTAAGTTGTATTACTTGTTATTTTTTACAGCGATGTGCTACGGTACTTTAATTTCTAATTGCTATCTTGTATTTTCAAGGCTGACTTGACATGTATTCTGTGCTGGACCAGAAACTAGCTAACTATGTAAGTTCTGCAGTGCTGTGTCTGTGTTCTTTGTGTGCCTCTCCTGTCTTCGTCTTCGTCGGTTCCGCGCTGTAGCGTTCTACGATATATAGGCTGTTGGTGCAACTATCGTTATATTACTTTTCTTATATGCGTCGATAAAGCTGTGTACTGGATATGTCCGCAGAAACGTCGCGCGTCGCGCTCGACCCTGCAATTGGTTTCTCAGTAATTAAAAATGCATGTGCGCACAGGCAAAGTGTCCCAAGGTCAGCAAAAAGAGAAAAATATGCATTGCCACTGCATGCAGTGCAGAGCATCCCCGCTGTGTCCTAATTACCGCCGTCTGGAGTTGTCAGCTTTTTTCGCCGAGCCAGTACAGTTAAAAAAAAGAAAAAAAAAAATCTTCAACACTCATTAGGATGCCTTTTGTTTCAACGCAGTGAACAGTTTTACAAAACACCTGTGACTCTGACGACCAGCTTCGTAATAAAGATACGCAAGGAAATATTAACTGAAGGCGATAGGAAAATAATGTCAACCACACCATATATAGCTTTCCGGATCGAGGTTTACACCTGAACATTAGTTAGTGACACTGAGTGGGGAGAGAAGCTATAGGACGCAAAAACCTTCGCAATATAATCTGTGAACTTCGTTTAGTTCACCAATTTTTGAAGAAATTTTGATAAACGTACGCTTCGAAGAGTATACGAGGTGGTATCGGAAAGTTTCGAGACTAACTCTGTTTCGAAAAAAAAAAGGTAATTTATTTGTGTGCATTCAAACATTGCCACCTTCAAAATTATCCCCTTGCGCTGCAACACCGTGATTCTAGGTTTTCTTACAATTTCCAAATATTTACTGGGAGTATTATTCCCTGTACGTGTCAGGCACCATCTGCGATTCGTGTCTGATTTCAGCACTCGTGTCAAAAGGGCTATTACCTTTGAACTGGGTTTCTAATTTTGCGAAGAGAGCGAAATGAGCAGGAGCCAAGTCTGACGAGTACAGGGTGAAATGTAAGCGAGGAACCGCATTGTTTCGGGTGACAAACTCGCACGTGCGGAGTGATCTGTGACAGGGTGCATTGTCGTCGGGCAGTATCTAACGCCTCGTGCGCCACAGATCGGGACGCGTTTTCGCCGAACGTCCTCCCTCAGAAGCCCTAAAGCTTGCAGTAAAAACTCGGTGTTCATATTCTGGCTATTCGGGGCGGATTCGTTATGCAAAATACCGCGGGTGTCGAAAAATACGATTAGCGTGTACTTTGTCGAGCTGTGGACATGCGCATCCTTTTTCCTTTTTTTTTTTCGGTCGTGGTGAAGTTGGTCTTTTTTTCCACTGTAGCGGCTTCGTCTAACGGTCGTATCCGTGCACCTAAGTCTCAACTTTATATGTAGTGATGATCCTCGGCATGAAAGACGGGTCATTCATCATCCCGCTTATTTCGCTCTCTTCCAAAAAAAAATAACAATAACGCGACCAGCTCAAAGGACGCGGTCTTTAAGGGCAAATAAGTTGTTTTGGTAACGCTGATCTCTATTTCCTCTAAGATAATGTGATTACCTTGAAACTAGCTTCCCAGTAATGAGTGACTGTTTTCAGGAATTATTCTAGTTTACTAAAGCACTTTTTGAAGCAGAGTAATTCGTACTCTACTCGGTTAGTTTTCCGCGCAGTTAATCAATTAACTAAATAAGTATCGGAACTTAATTACTCTGTTCTTTTCTTTCTCTGTATCCTTTTCTTTAACTAGTACATGCTTGTCGTGACCTGCCAACATCCCATGTTATAGTTACCGTGTCAACAAGCACGCAGACACACAGCGTTTCCGTGTCCGACACGAGGAAACAGGCTGATGGGATTCAGAAGCCACGAAACGGCGGAGTCGGGGAGACTAGTACGTACTTTGCATTGCGGGCAGTCGCCGTGGATAATACGTGACCTATACGTGTCCGAGGTAGTCAGCGGTAGCTATGGGTGCAAATGTGATTGACATCCGACGAGTTAAAGAAAGGAACGAGCGCGTTTTGTTTTCGTTCTTTTTTTTTCCCGCTTGCAGCAATGGCGTTGTGCATAGCTTACAACAATAATCTGCAACAGACAAAATATATAGTCCCTGCATTAAAAAAATCAAATTACGTCTAATTACCACTCCTACGTGAACGATATTGTTTAGTTCATCGCGAAATTTTTGGCTGCCTTCTGTGCGGTATCAACAAGAGGATTGTTCCACTAAATGAATTACGACTAGAAGCGGTAAAAAAAAGGACTATTTCATTGCTGAATCAAACTAACTTACCTCAGGAGCTGCAGCGGCTGACTGCCATCAGAACAGGGAAAGTATACAATAATAGATAATAAAGGATCTATAACTTCTCCAGCATAATTTGCAAGCATAGTAAATAGTGATTTGCAACAGGCCTTCGCCCTGCAGTGGACATAAAAATAGGCTTATGATGATGATGATGAAGTGGCACTCTTTATTTAGTTATTTATGTCTCAATTAAGTAAACAGCCAATTACTACTATATAGGATAGCGTTTGGTGTTTCGTAGCGCCATTTCGTGCAAAATAGAGCCAGAGACCGGTGCATCGATCTGTATGGTGGTATATATATAACGGGTGGTTAAAATTAAGCTTTACGGAATTTTTAAAAATCGCCTGTGGCAGGTAGCATTATTCTTGTCAAAGAGCTGGATTATTCGAATAGGCGGACATTAGCAGCCCGAGAAATGGAAACACATATTCAACTAATTAACAAAAATTCACTTATTAACTTCTTAGTTAATTACTTTACGGCACATATTGCAATTTACGAATTGTAGCCGGTGAGTTTACAAGACACCTTATCTACTTGAAATGAATTTCCACGATGACACCAGTTTCGAAATATTATTCCCCAAAGTGTGGGACGAAGTATATATGGGCGTTCCAATTACTTTTGTGCTTCAATGTATAAAACACCATTTTGGTAAAAAGTAAGTGGAACAACAGTGCATTTTTACGGTGAATTTGATGGCGCATATCTCCAGACTGGTGTCATGCTGGAAATTTTTTTTAATACCTTACAGGCCTCAATTGAGGCATTGAGTAAGGGGGGCAGTATATAGAAAACACACAGAAAATACATAGAATATATGACATACATAAAACAGTAGCAATTGACATAACTCAACCGGATCCTCAACCGCAGTGCCAACGCGACATAGTGAGATAGCGGTAAACACGGCGACATAACGGTATCATCGCTACAATAAGGTGCAAGAACGTAGTGTAAATACAAGAATGCGTGGTGCGACAATCATAAAATTTCACATTTTATTAGACATATAGTCTGTCAAGGCGTCACGGAATGAATCATGGTTGGACAGGCATGCGATGTTATCCGGGAGAGAATTCCAAAACCTGACGGCACATGGAAGGGCAGAGTATTGGAATGCTTGTGTAGAACCGTAAATGCGGGCATAGCTGAAATGATTGTGAAGCCTGTGTGATGTGGAGTAGGGTCGTTTCAAGCATGCCCGGTGCTCGAGTGGAATGAATGAATTTGTGAAACTGTGTTAGCAGGGCAATGTTTCGGCGAGTGTTCAGGCATTGTAATGAAAGTTTAAGTTTTATTTGAGTTACACTGGACTGGTAGCTGTAATCGTTTAAGATGAAACGGCTTGCCCTATTGTGAATCCGTTCTAGCAGTTCAATTAAGTATTTTTGGTGAGGGGACCAAATGGGAGACGCGTACTGCAGCTGGGACCGAATGAGAGTTACATAAGCTAGCTTGCGAACATTTGAAGGGACATTTCTCAAGTTTCGTCGCAGGTATCCCAACGATCGGGAGGCGTTAGCTGAAATGGAAGTGATGTGTTCTGACCAAGAAAGATTCGATGTGAATAGCACTCCTAGATACTTCTATTGATTAGCCATTGCAACAGGGTAATTATTAATATGGTACGGATACGATAAAGTTGTCGGCTTCGGGGTAAACGACATTACCCTTTGCAGTTTGAAGTATTTAAAGTCATTATTCATTTGTTGCACCAGCTAATAATTTATTCAAGGTCTTGCTGAAGAACGAGATGATCGTCTGAACTTTTAATTGGGCGATAAATTATGCAGTCGTCGGCCAATATTCTTTCCAAGGGAATACAATTCATTCCAAGTGAATACACCCGACAAGCTCACCGGCTACAATTCATAAATTGCAGTATATGTCGTAAAGTAATTAACTAAGAAGTTAATTAGTGAATTTTGGTGAATTATTTAAATGCGTGTTTTGATTTCTCATGTTACTAATTAATGTCCGCCTCATCGAATAACCCAGCTCAACGATAACAATTATGCTACCTGCCACAGGCAATTTCTAAAAATTCCGCAAAACTTAATTTTGAACACCCTGCATAGCAGAGATGGCTTACGTATGCATACACCGACCATACATGTGTGCTGTCCTGTGTTGAGCCATGTTGACCGATGACGTAAATTCCTGGAAACGAAAGTCTGTGGGAGACTTCGAGAAAAACTGCTACTGCTATAAAAGTCAATCTAATATAACATACGATGAATAACTTACGACGACGGTCAATGCAACCGTGGTGTTTTGGCGACTGAAAGATGGTAATAAATGGAGTGGTTGATTGGCCCACGAAGCTGGCGGCTTAGTGTGCCTTTAACGATGCTGGAGTAACAAAATAGTCCTTAAAGACAATGGCGGAGATGAAAGCGTTAACAGTGCAGGTAAAGATATAAACATAAAGACCTACACGACTTACATATCGTATTCTATGCGGAATATGTACACTATAGAGCGCTGTCCACAGATAGAGTGGCTACGTATGTAAGTGACATGGTAAAATTTTGTTCGGAGGTTCGAAGCCTACGACATTGCAGAGGACGATTTTCAATGCATGCCCGCGAAGTGCAGTGCAGGCGGCTTCCGCCGGCACTCGAACACCCTCGAGTAAGCGCTGCCAACGTGCGAGCGGCGCACTCATCGTGTTCCTTCTGAAACGCTCTGTGTACTAGAAATCGCATAACAATGTTGGATTCCCCACGTTCTACCACGCCCGCAGTGTACACGTTTCGTTCGCAACGCCCTATCGATCACCCCGAACAAGCGCATTCCTTACACATTCGCCTTTTATACGCTTGACTCGCACGATTATTCCTCGATGACTGCATCGTTTTATTTTGTTTTGCTCGTACTGCTTGCAGTGTATACGCCATTCGCCTCCACCAATTCAATAATGCCGTATCGGTGAACGTAGTAATCTGAATACATAAAATTTATCGTGCAGAAGAAAGTTGTTTCCAAGCAATATGCGTTTGCTTCAATTTGGGGGCATCGAAAGCGACGGATTCCGCGAAATCACTCGCCCGGTCGTTCTCTGAGCAGGAACTGCGCCACATCCTGGCTTCGGAAGAACTTTGTGGTGCCCTAGTTGGGCCCGCGTCCCGTGCCGTCGGTTTGCGTCCTGAATGAAACGTCTGGAAGTGACCGCCCATGCTACAGTTCATGTTTCGATTCTCATCTTATTGCATGGACCGAAAGCCCAACCTGTGACACACTTGCGGCTGTGATCGAACTGTACGTAGCACCCGCCGGGGTGGCAGCGAAGGCGTTGCGCTGCTGAGCACGAGGTCGCGGGATCGAATCCCGGCCGCGGCGGCCGCATTTAGATGGAGGCGAAATTCAAAAACACCCGTGTGCTTGCGTTGTAGTGCACGTTAAAGAACCCCAGGTGGTCAAAATTAATCCGGAGCCCTCCACTACGGCGTGCCTCATAATCAGAACTGGTTTGGGCACGTAAAACCCCTGAAAGAAGAACTGTACGTAGCACATCTGCGTGTCTACCCACGTTTTAGTATATACGGACAGGCAGGTTACGCGTATCGCATTATAGAGACACGCGTCACTCGGCCACTCTCGTAGCAAAATATATTTGTAGCGTGGTGACAGCGGACGCCTGTGCTAACGGCCGCCAGAGCGCCTTGTTCGCTTCCTGCGGTTTATACAGGCCTACGAGATAAGCTGCGAGTGCTGCCTCAGAATTTTGTGCGCCGAATTCTGTTATGCTCCCGAGCTTTCCCCTTCACATCTCTTTAAATTCCTTTCTTCCCGTGCGGGATAGGGACCTGGGCTTTCCCTTCGTATGATCTCCCTGCATCTCCTCTCTCTCTCTCCGTATAGGGTAACAAACCGGGCACGTTCTTGATTAACCTCCCTACCTTTCCCTCCTCGCTTCTCTCTCTCTCTCTCTCTCTCTCTCTATATATATATATATATATATATATATATATATATATATATATCCCTTCACGTTCGCACTATTAGCGGTGAAAAGACCCCTCTTGTGACCGGCGGCAGCCACGAGCATAACTGGGCCGTTCGAGTTGTTTGCAGTGCTGCAAAGAGTATGAATGCCAACCCACTGGCGCCTCTCCCAACATTGCCACTTGGCCATATGCGCAAAGTTAATCCTACGTGCACCCGCTGTGGTGGCATATAGTGTCTTTGGCGGGATCAAATGTCGGCCGCGCGCCGACCGCATTACGATGGTAGGCGAAATGCAAGAACGCCCGTGTACGGTGCATTGGGTGCACGTTAAACAACTCCAGGTGGTCAAAATTTTCCGGAGTATCCCACTATACGGTGTGCCTCATATCGTGGCTTTAGCGTGTAAAACCCCAGAATTTAAATTAATTAAATTCGGCGAGTGCGAACTTGCTCACACATTCGAAGGTCCTGGCGTATAGATAGACTCGCTAATGAACAATGTCGATCGGGAGATCCTTATAGCGGCAATCATTCGGACAGAGAAGGCGTACGTATTCGTAATGTGAAAGCAAAAGTGTGAAACGCGGCGTCGAGGTGCTCGATATACTTTGGCGTGCTCCCTCGATGACACATGAACGTTCAGGAGGGGAGTGTCTCGGCTCCTCGCGAAGTTTTCAGCGATGTTGACTTCCCTCGTGCGTGGTAAAATTTGTAAGAGTTATTTCACAGCGTCGTTTAGGGGATGTTTGGGCGAACGAGCCGACAGTGGCATGAGGCGCTGGGTGGCTGACAAGCTGCCAGCTTGTTCAGCCTCGTTGTTCGCGTTGTTTCGTTCACCTGACGCGCTGAGCTGATAAAAGGCGGGACACCGAACGACGTACGTATAGATCTCTAAGTGTTAGCTTAATTATTTGCGACGGTCAAGAGAGAGAGAGAGAGAGCAAGCGAGAGAGGAAAGGCAGGGAGGTTAACCAGAAGTCAGTTTCCGGTTTGCTACCCTACACTGGGGTGGGGGATAAAGGGTTGGAGAGAGTGCAGAGAGCGAGAGAGAGAGCGAAAAAAACGCACACACACACACACACACACAAAGACGCAGGCATAGGTAACAAAGGAGGCGTTCCAATCACAGACGTTCACACAGGCCAGTGGACTTCAGGAACTGCAGGAGCGCTTGCACGGCCTTCTGATGCGATGTTGAGTCGCGTCGATGTTGCAGAATTCTTTCTTCCGATAACGGCTGGTCGCCCAACTGTGTGCAGAGACAATCGCTCTCCGTCGTGCGACGGTCAAATCTTTCAATTGGACCATTGGTCCGAAGCAGGTCGAGGGAAAATGTGCTGAGGGCGTTGTAAAACGAATAGTGGGATGTAGTGAGGTATAGTTGTGAATTAAGAAGCGAGAAGAGGAATTGCGCGCCTCCAGCTGCGCGTGACAGAATATACTACGTAGGGTGGGTTTGTTCATTTTATGTCTTTGATTATTATTACTATTGAAAAAGGGGAATTGGCATTATATTTTAGATTTTTTTTTCATTTTCTTGCGTTAAATGAAGGTCGTAGGGTTCCAGACCCAAGGAAAAATATTGGCAAGCTTCAGAACGCTATATATAGTTTATTGGTACCAAAAATGGCCGACGCCGCAAGGAGTTAAAAACACGTCAGAAAATTATCGGATTGACGTAACGTTGATCAGGGAGGCTCCTGTAAGCAAAGTAAATTAATGGCCTTGAAAAGAAAATTTGGTACATTTCTGTCTGGGTGGGAATCGAACCCGGGACTCCGGGGTGCGAGACGAGCGCGCTCCCGCGACGCCAGGGCGGCTAAATGCGTGCGCTAGAGCGTGCGTCATTGCGCTCGTCACGTCGCAGACAATGGGGAGGACGTGGCGCCACGTCTAGAGTGCATAAAATCAGCGCGTTCATGGTGTTCCGAGGTCTACAGACGGTGTAATGCTTTCGCGTTCCCTCCCGTAAGCAGTATTAAGTGTCTCTGCCGAATTTTTCGTTCAGTTCCGGTTCAATTCCCTGGGCGCAACAAAAACAATTAGCCGTCTCAATGCTTTTTGCAACCACTATAACAGGTTTATCGCAAATAGGTTTAAGCAAACTGTTTATTCTTGATAAAAGAAATGGTTGCAGTGAATACATTAACTAGGATAACACAGCAAATTTTCAGCCATCATAGTATTTGCTGAGATAAACACAATCGTTTCGCTCAAGTACCGTGTCAATATACGATGGTCTGTTACAATGGGCTCTTACGGAATATGAACTGTAGTCAGCTTTGCGCAGAGGCGGTGTCGTACCCAATGAAGTGGTAACTGAGGGGCGACTATTGCTAGTTGAAAACTTTTCCCAATACCCCGCCGGGACGACGTGAAATACCGTCGGCCATGGCAATTTTTGGATGGCCCTACGGGGCTTCTTTTCGAAACCAAAGGAAGACTCAGAAATTGGATCCCCACCATATTTTGTTGTACGTGTATCTGTTATCCATATGTCCCGTCTCGTTACGTGAATCTACAATTAAAGAATATTACGGCAGAACCCACCTCGCGATGACGGTCAACCGTAAAGCGATCGGCATTCAAGCTATACGGCGGTATGACAATGGCCACAAGATGGCGACAAGAGTACTACGACGATGGCGTGACGATGATTGTCTCACGAAGACTGTGTGACGACGACGACGACGGCATGGTCAAAGTCAAATGACGAAGTTGGCGTCATGACAATGAAATGACCGTGACGATGGTGGGACAACTATTGCGTGACGTCTGTGCGACGACACTGGCATGAAGACGACAGCATCACCAGAGTCGGATGACAAAGCTTGAATGACGGTGACGTAATGACCACGTCGGCATCACGACCACAAGCACATACTTAGTGGCCCAAACTATTGGACAATTTGGGCTACTGAGTCGGCGTAGAAAGCGTGATAACGACGGCACGACGAGAGTCAGATGGCGAAGCGGAATGACGACGATAGAACGGCCACGATGGTACGGTGGCATAGAAGGGTAGGTGTGCCGTCCGCCGGACGCGTGAATCGTAGTTTTGCGCTTCTCCGCTTCATGACGACAAACGTGGCGCTGCGGTCAGAGGCCTGTCACAAGCGCCGCACATTCGTGTGCTACTGCGGCCGTATTGCTGTGGAACTGCGGCACATTTAACGTCGTACTTAAAATGAAATCCGTCTTCACAGTGACATCGTAGACAGTTACACATTTCTGAATGCAGCGGCGAGCTCTGTCACTTGCGAAGGTAATGTAGTGCCCTTGTCCGTTAGCTCTTTTGCTTCCCCGTTTGAGGCGCGATAATATAAGAGCTCTTAGCGCTGTTTAGTTCGGTAAAGACGTTAAACTTGAGCCTACGAGGAGAAGCACAGATTCTACGTGGACGAAAAAGCCCTTCGTTAGTTCTTCTGAACCGAGAAAGGCTAAAGTTGGCTCTGCGGGACAGCTAGTGTGTATAGGGGCTATATCCGAACGGCAATACGTGCAGGGTGTGTTTATAACACGAAATGCGCAAGAGAAATGATTTGGCTGGAAAGGATGTAAAATGCAATGGAATAAGTGTTGATATCCGTACAACTAAAATTTCTTGGATCGTTTTTTTTTACCCATAAGTTGATATTCGCCTGGATGTCGGTGAGGGAAACTTGAAGGTGTTGTGGATGTTGCGAAGTCACATTACAGTAGGCAAGGCGGTAACGCTGATTGCAAGGGGTTAACTGTTTATTAAGATTGAATAGCAAGCGATAGAAGGAAACTATTTACACAGACATCAAGACTACGAGTCAAGAGTTACAATGAGTTTACAATTTTGGTCTTCTTTCTTAGCCGAATCTCCACCGACTCCCTTCCAACGGCCCCGCACGTACCTCAATGCATCCCCAACATCACCCTCGCCCATTGTCACAGACCCCGGTGAACGAGGCGCAGACGCCGGACTAAATTCCAAAGCCGACTTATCAGCTTCCGAAAATAATCCCCACGAAAGCAAGGACAATTAAGAGTTGGCCCTCTGGTGCGCCAGCGAACGCCGGTTGCTGTCCAAAGACCGAGTCAGAGCCCAGAGTTGTCAAAACACAACAAAATATATTCTTCACACAGGGCAGTTACACACACACTTGCACACTTAGGCTAGATACAACACAATACAAATCAGATGAGTATTGACAAACACAATAAAATAACGACAAGCACTAAGATTCCGACACGTAAAGTACAAATAAATAGGAACACTAAGTGTCCAATCGTATTCACCGTGTGGGTCTTGAAGTCAGACGATCTCGGCGTAACTCGGGCAAATCTCGAAGAAAGAACTTCTTCCGGAAATGCAGACGCTCGATGAACCCGTCGACTAGCTTGCCGGGGAATCCCCTTCTTCAGCAGACGCTCGGTCTTCACGTTACATCACTTCACCGGTGCGGACTGAACTCCTGAATTCCTGAATTCCTGGATTCCCACCAAACGATTCTCGCACGGCGGTTATATAGCTTCCACAGGCGTTCTCGAACCTTCCTATCGAAGTCGGATCTCGTAGCATGGCCAAAGCTTGGGAAGCTTCTACTCTTTTCTCGTACCTTCGACCGCTGCTGTCGGAGCTTTTTCAAGAGGGGGGGGGGGGGGTGATGATGACTCATGCTGTTGACGCGCGCTCACGCTGTAGTTATCTCTCTCGACTCGCCGGGTGAGAAGGTGTCTCGGCGCGCGCGTGACGCTCTCCGGTTAACGTCGCTTCGTCGAGTCTCTTCCAGACGTTTCGGCTCCGTTGTTAGCGTTGTTGCTTGAGGCGTGTGCGCTCTCCCCCTCTGTTGAAGTTGCCGCGGGGCCGGCGTATTCTTTCGCTGGCTTGCGTGACACTCGGTGCGCGCTTGGATTACGCGCTCTTTTGTGACACCCATGGTTCGTCCAATCACACTGCGTCGCGCGCAGTGTGTACACAATAAGGCTCCAGGGTGACAGTATCCGGAGTTCCATTATGTCAAGGCCGTTGTCACAAATCTTTGCGGTGCAATGCGTCCGTTGTTTCACAACCTCGCAAGACAGTCTCCCAAAGAAAACACTCCCACGCACATTGGGGCGTATACGGTCCGTTCGCGTGATGTCTCGGCATGGGTGTGGTCCAGCGACGAGGGGTTGGCTTCAAAGCCACGGCACTGCTTCCGCGAACCGAACGCCGGAAGCCCCGACTCACAGTGAACCCGCTTACGCGCTCCCCGAAAACCGCGGCTCCCCCGCCATCCTCGACGGCTATAACTCTCCGCCGCCGCCTTGGTTTCGAACCGCGCATCTCTTTTGACCACCCCGCATGGCCCTTACGCACAGCCGCCCGCACAAACAACACTCAACTCCACTCCATATTGGGACAGTCATAAACGAAACACGCTTGCAATATAAATCAACAATGTTTTTTACTACAAATAAACTAGTTTCTGCTGAAAAAAAAATGTACGACGTTCGTTGATGTATGATTACCGCTATGAGAGGAGTGGTATGTAGCATGCAAAATAATAGTTTGGACCCTTAATGATGGTATATACGTATATTTGAACGCAATAATTACGGAAATTCTTCGGTCGCACACGCAAACCAGCAACAGTAAGCTTTTACTGGCACTTTTACTGCTAAGGTGCTTTTTCTTTTCTGGAGTACCTCCGGGAGCCAAGTTCTTGCTGTTCACAATGAAGTGCAGGTGGGTAATATATTAGCTTGATGATGCTGTTCGTAACTTCGATTTTGTGCTGCTCTCAACCGATGACACCTGAAGGCTTGAGCTGGCGAAAGAGAAAACTATCTGCTAGCTGTAGGGCATCTCGCATTCGTTTTCTTGTGAACAGCGGCCGCTGCACTTTAAGCTGAATTTTCTGCACACAGAATGATTTCGTCAGCCGTCTTTGAGCAGGTTCATTTCTTCACTTGTGTACAAATACTCGTTCTTCAACTGCAGAACATGTGACCATCATATTTGCTTGAAGCGTGCGTAAGTTTGGCTCGCTCTATCTTCAAGAATATATTAACTGCCGACATCCAGGTGGAGCATTAATTTTTGTTTTTGTCCGAATCTTCTTCGATATGTAAGCCGCAGCGTCGGGTAGCAGCGAAGCAACAGTGTCACTCATTAACCGCATATAGTCCATCGGAATCTGCATAATCTTCCTGCCGGTCATACGCTCGGTGGCATGCTCCTTGAAGTGGCACTGGCACATGACTAAATCGGTTGAAACATTTTGGCAGCACGGCGAAGAGCAAGCTCACGTCTTTCGGAAAGTTCCGGGTCTCAGCACATCGAAACCGATGATATTTTGGCCCGTGGCGTACATGTTTTTTGCCAAAGTTACAAGTCTGCGCAAAACAAGTAGTACCCATCCGGCTTGTTTTCTTCTGTGCATGAAAACTTTCACTCTTCCCCGGAGTACCACGAGCTTGGTATTCACCTACATCACCCGCAGTATTCACTTCGCTCCTTGAGCGTCTAAGGAAATTACAGCAACTCGGAGAACTATCGTGACTGCGAGCGCAGCGCACCGTGCCGTCTGCGAGTGAACCGACAAATGGCCGCTTTTCAACGTGACTCTTTGCAGCAAGAAACGTGACACTTTTGTACACTTTCTGACCATAAGCTTACCAGTTTCTTTCAACCTTTAGTGTGAATTTTTAAAAAATATTATAGGCGCGCTATAACAACAGAGTGAGATAGCAGAGAACGCGCGCTTCATGGCAGGCCTCCGACCGCAGCGCCACTCCCGCTGTCGTGACGCGGAGAAGAAATGAACTACGCCTGTTGGCACATCTACCCACGTAGCCACCGTAACGACGGCATCACGACCATGAGCGCATACCTAGTGGCCCAAGCTGACAGACAACTTGGGCCACTGGATCGGCGTAAGCGGCTAGATAGATAGCTAGATAGGCTCAAAACGCCTGGAGTATAGACAAAGAATGCTAATCGCATTAGAAAAGTTACGTAGATCTAACGCACATGTTGGAATATATGTGAAGCGAAGCTTTCGTTGAACCATCAATCAAATGCTATTCCTGCCTCTTTGACGTAATTAAAGCGGGCGGACGCGCATGAGCATATACATGTGTTATCCAATTTGACACGCAGCCATCATCTCAAAGAGCTAGTTGGCGTTCCCGCTCCATGCACTCATGACTGTGCTTGTTTTCTTTTATTGCGATAGCAATTATATGGACACTCAAAAGCAGACTTCTGCCGTCGGCGTCGCCGTCGCCGTCGCCGTGAGGTTCCGTATGACGTCAATGGAGATGAAATCGTCGAGATAAGTGGTTCTTGAGGGAAAGGGAAAGGTTGGCGCTATCTTCTGCAGCCCTTGAGGGAGCACGGCTCAGCGCCAAAGCCGAACGCTGTATGTGCGAGTGAAAGGGCGCGAGGGGCGCGCGCTTTCTCGGGGAGTGAACGCACGGCGGAGAACAAACGCGCGTTCTGCGCCGTGCTCCCTTAAGGGCTGCAGAAGTAGGCGTCTCTTTCCTCCTTTACAATCACCATATATGTAGAGCAAACGCGCCTTCTTCCGACGCGCGAGAGGTCGTGGGGGGGGGGGGGAGGGAGGCGACGTTTAGTTGCGGCACCAAGTGCCTATTTATATCAGAGGCTCCGGCAACAGTCACCAACGCCGCACGCATTTTGAGCGAACGCGGGCAAAACGCCGACGGCGTCGACAACAGTTCTGCGTGTTGCCGGTGCTGCTGCAGGTCCAAGTTTATACAGCTGATAAAGCTAATATCATTACTCCGTATAGCTCTCTACAAATTTGCTATCGCAATTGATGCTTCGCCTTTCAGGTGAAACTGCGACAACTTTTTTTTTTGGTTAGTACTCATGCAAATCGTGTGTCCACGATTGATCAGTTGTTCGTCGTTTCCTCCCCTTTAGAAGAGAGGAAGGGGGGGGGGCACTATGCTTGTTTTCTTTTTTGCTAGTATTCACGTAAATCATTATTTTAGGTTCTTTCTAAAGTGACATGCGTTGCCTTATGCCTGTGTAGCTTCCATACTATGTTAAGTCACCGCAATAAGTGTCACATAAGACAAAACAAAAAAAATGTGGTTGATCCCTCTTATATAGGAATCGGTATAGAACACGAAAGTGAAACGTGTCTTCACAGAAGTAGTGTAATGTTTATTGCACATTGATATATAATGTCTATTGGTGTTTTGTGGCTAAAGCGCCCTTAGGCGTTGATGCACCCACGCTGACGCCTGGTGGCACGTCTCCTCCATCACGACTACCAACGTCGATGACCATGAGCAACCGTCGTGCATATGGAAGCTGCACTACGCTGCACACGCTAGCACAACGCGAAAGACGAAGCACGTAACTGACACACTAATACAACGCGCAAGACAAAGCATGTAACTGAATCGTCACCGAGTCAAATCAGCGCGTACAGCGCGTCGTAATTGCAGCCTCCGCGATCAACTTCAGAAACATTTTCAGAGCTAATTGCGGAGGCCACGCTCCGCTGTGCTGAGTACGGTGAACGCCACTACCAACGCCACCTAGGTGGCGTTGGTAGTGCTTCTTGATGCCAGCGTCCCTTCGAATGCTGGCATCGAGGCGTCGTAGTGCTGAGACCACCGAAGCGTTCACTGTCGGTGCGCGTTAGTGTCATAATGCAGTACTTCTCTTTTCTGCTCGTAGGCGGCGGCACCGCCCCGAGCAAGAGCGCGGGTACACGGAGGAGGGTTAGATATATAAGGCGCGTCTGTGTAGCTCTCTGCAAATGCGTTTGTGGCGCAATGGGTTAAACGCTCGGCGATCTATCGTCGCGGACCGAGAGGTCGTGGGTACGATTTCGAAATTTTGCATGTTTGTGGAACTTTTTCTTCTGGTTTCTTTCTTTGTATTATGTTCTATGACGTATTTCCGTGACGGAAATACGTCAGTGAAGTCTTGGTGGACCCCGGCATAAAACACTTTCGTGTTAATAAATGACTGTAGCCTAATAGTCAGAACATCGGCCTGCTGTGCTGAGGCATCGAGGTTCGATCCCCATTGTTCGGCACGTGGTTATTTTCAGTCTTTTTTTCAAGCGAACCAGGAAAGTATAGCTGCCTAGTGCATATCACTAAACTATGAAAGGAAAATTATCATTTACGGTGCAACAACGAAAACCGAGCTATTCTGTTCTACAAAAAACCCGTGTGGTTTTCATTTGTATAAGTTCGTGCTACTTCGATGACAATTTGCTTTCGTTCGTGAATATTCCTCCAAAAGGTGAATTTCCGCAGAATTGATTTGCAATCAGTGAACGATACCGACCGACAAGTTGTATGTCGTTACGAATTTTGAACGAGAACAACGCAGCAGTAAGCGAAAAATCCTGTTTCATAGTTGTTCGAAGAAAAACGCGTAACACTGTATTCGCGCGATTTCCTCGCCGTCTGCTGACTCTTTAACAGACCGAGACGCCAATATGTTAATAACTATAAACGCGTGTCGCAATATTAAACGCGTTTCATCTCTACTTTTTTTAAATACATGAAATATAGGTGACAGGTTCCCATGCATGTACGTTCCCGCTCCATGCACTCATCTTTCACATAACTTTTGCCGTAAAATTTTATTGTTCCTGCACTAGCCTGTATGCTAAAGGTATTCACACGTTTCGTGTATTGAATACCAAGAGCATTTAAGTATTAAGCATTGAAGTATTATACTCTGGAACCTATTTCTGTATACTGGCATCAAGATACCAAAAGACCAACATCGGCTTCGTTCTCTGTCGCCCACCGTCGCTTCCATCGCCTTGGCCACCTGGTCTCGGCCAGCCCAATCAAGTCTGACTACCGTCTATAAAAGGACTGCTCCCGCTGACTCCCGTCACAGTCGGCGGCAAGGCTGTACCATGTATTGATCCGTTATTTTGCTGTCCACATGTGAGTTCAAACCACCACCTGCCCGCGTTCCTTTTCTGTTTGGTCTCTGCCGCCGACTGCACCACAATGCCTGATTGTACTAGTTGTGCTGAGCCATTGCCACGAGACGATAAGTTTCTGACGTGCTCTGCTTGCAATGAAGCTTTTCACCTGGGTAAAAACTGCTCGACGGTTGCTGAGTCAACTTTTTCGAAAATGTCAGCAGTAAAACGGGGATCCTGGGTCTGCCCGGCATGCAAGACGCAAGCTGTCAAGCAACCTGTAATGGGTAATAAATCGGATGATGGAGCACTAGAACAACAACTTTTGACTGTAAATGATAAACTGGACCGGTTGACGACTGCAGTCGAAATGCTGGCTAGTCGAGTGGAAGAACTACTGACCTTCAAAGCTACCGGAGAAAAAACTGCACAAACTGTTCTGCAGATACAGGGGTCGCTCGATTCCCTTGCCGCTAAATATGAATCGGTGTCGTCCACTGTAACTGCGAACCAGATAGCAGTCGGCGAGCTTGGCACGCAAGTATAGATACATTCTCGGCTAAGATTGTTGCCCAGGCTGAGCTGCTTGAGGAGGTTGGCTCTGAACTTAGCGACTTAGAGCAATACAGCCGACGCTGCAATTTTGAGATTCATGGTCGGCCATATAACACCAACGAGGATTTGCCTTCCTTCTTGTCAGAACTGGCCGCGAAGATAAACATTTCGGAATTCAAAACGACCGATGTTTGTGCCGTTCACCGACTTCCCGCACGGGACAATACCATTCCGGTAATCCTTTTGCAAATGCACACTGTCTCGGCCAAGCAGGAATGGCTCGCTGCACGAGGGGTCCTACGTGAGCTTGCTCATGATAGCACCTTTCCGCAGCTGTACTTCA